>NC_081352.1:2655554-2668279 GCF_029784015.1 Lycium ferocissimum
TTTCCTTACTTTGGCATATTTTCTATATTATTATCGTCAGACTTACGTGATTTTATCTCTTCCACTTATTTAATTATTTGTTCCTGCTTTTACTGTTGTTGGGTTGAGGGTTCGCCTACCGATGTGGGAAAGGTAAGTGCCCGAGCGACTTAGTTAAATTGGGTCGTGACAGTCAACTGGCAATTTGGGGTTATAAGACTATAGTATTATCTAGCTAAAGCTTACATAAATGACTTAATCACATAGACATTTAAACAACCATAGACTAAAATGTTTTGTCTGAATTTGGTCTGCCTTCAAAAATTTAACTTGATAGTATTAATATGAGTTCAAGAATCTAAGAGTGGAATTGCTATGAAGGCTGAAATCTGTTTTTATCTACATTTTCCCCCTATATTGTATTCATCCAATTTTGCTTGATCTTCTTACTGATTTGAGGCATTTTTAGCAATACTTTGATATTTGTCTTTGATCTGTCTAAATTGTTATTATGAACTGCTTGTAGTTGCCTATGAAAAGCGCTATTTAAATGTTTAAATCCATGATCAAAAGTGATGAATTAAGGAAGGACAAGTGGTGTCTTTATCTTCCCTCAACCAGTTAAGGTGATGGTTTTTCTAGGATGAAACCGCTCATGTATATATTTGTCTAATAGAGGTAAACTTGGGACTGTCTTAACATGAAGGGACTACTTAGAGATTATAGCCTTAGGGAAGAGGGTAAAATAGCTAGGAAAATCTTCAGATGACAAGATAGCATGATTTTAAGGATAGTACTAACGTTATCCTAGTCCTAAAGGTCTTTAGTGGTTGTCACTTGGCTATAGGGCAGGGTAAAGGGTTGAGTACACTCTGTGGGGGGAAAGACTGGCATAGAATAGGTTGGGGGTGATGACCAACTTAGATTGCCTTTCTTTCTCTGAGAAACGTTTCTAGGAAAAAGGCTGGGGTGATGACCAGCCTTGTACTACTTTCTCTCTACTAAGGTGAAGGTCTAGGAAAAGGATTGGGGCGATGACCAACCCTGTACTGCTTCTCCTTAAGTCCTCAGAGTCTCCTCTGAGTCTCATTTTTAGGGTCATGGGACACATTAAACCCTTTGTTTGATTAAGAAGAGATTAGTAACATCCAAGGGAATTTTGGTTAAGCTGCATCCTTAAAATTAAAGCAGAATAAATAAGCAAGGTCCTTCAAGTTCTGCCTGGTGTAAAAGGGGTTGGAATAGTCTCTTTTTGGTTAGTCTTAAGCTAATATGGTTTTCTGAAACTGTCTCACTTTTAGTTTGATTGATCTAATGATAGTATGAAGAGTTTATGTGTATGAATGGGCATGTTATAAACGACTTGACATGGGAAGTTTTTTTAAAGACACCTTGGAGAGAAGGAGATTTGGAAAAAGTCAAGTTACGCTTGATTCAAGTCTTTGCTCTATCTTAAATAAAAGGCTGCCATGACAGGCCCTGCAAGTTCATGGGGTGAAACTTGCTACATTAATGCACTAACCTAATTCTTTCTCTCATTAGGACAAGGGATTTGGTCCAAGAATTTAATCTCTTTTCCTCAAAACTGGTTTTCAAATGATTTTTGTTCCAATAAGATTGGTCCTAATTCACTTATAGTGTCTGATCTCCAAAAACTTGAAAAGTGGTAGTAAGAGTCTTGTGTAGATTTTACATTAGTTCAACATAGGGCTGTGGCTTGATTGAAGTTCTTCTCCTGTTATTCATGACATGGCATTATGTCTTTAGATTGCAAAAATGGTATTGAATGCCCCTGTTGGTAGGTGAATGTCAGATTACAAGTTATGATACCTATTTGAGTTTATGTTCACCTGTTTAGACTTATTAAATGATATAGTTGTGGCTGAGGTTATTTGCGTCAAGTTTTAGGATCCGTTTGACTCATTTGAGACTGTACATTCACACTATGCAATTTTGAAGTATGTTGGGCATCCTGTTGGTTATGTTGGAGTCTAGATTAGGACTTAAGTCTTGTTTGGCATCAAGGTGATAAATGAGAATGGATTAGGTGGTTAATAGAGTCAAAGGATTAAGGGAAACTTGGAAAAAACTTGGAGTTGCTTGCAACCCAGTTCAGTACAGTTAACTTAATTTAATGGCTGATAATACTAATTGAATCATAGGAATAAGGCAATACTTGGAGGGATTAGAGTTGTTTTGGCCCAGTCTAGGATAAGAAAAAGATCTTGAATTAGATTGGTTGAAATAGGCAGGTTAGTTAATATTTATGTTTAAAAAATAAAGGTGTATACATGATATATACATTGTCTTTACAAGACTTAGTCCTTTATGTAGGTGATAGTTGGGTTTGTTAGATGTATACCAGGTATACACATCTGATATACATGTCAAAGTGTGTATCGAATTGTATATCACATGCATATACTTGTATACCAGGTTAAAAATAAGATAGGATTCCCACGGCATTTAACACTTGGAGTCTGTCAGCGTGAATATAATATCCAAACTTCTAAAATGAACATAGAGAGGCCCATTTAATCCTTAGGTCAGCACAAAGGGGATAAAATGTTACACCTTTGAAATTTCACATAGTTTGCATTATGAGCAAACTAACTTAATCTTGAAGTGGTCATGAAGCCCTTATAAGGATAAGGAGGGTATCTAACAATTCTAAGAATGTACCTTGAGGTTTCAGAGTCATATAAAGCGGCGGACGTAAGTTTGTTGAAAGATTGGAATTTGAGTCATGTTTTGGGAAGATTTCGTATCATTTGAGTTATACATTACTTATAATTACCTTGAGGGGGAGCTATAGGGCCCCTTAGATGGTTAATGAAGTTTTATACAAGTTCCAATAAGGTTCCATAAGGATTGGAGGTCAAACAAGTCGAAAAGAGCGCATTTTCGCGAAACCGGGGAAAATGGGGCCATATGCGGCCGCATACTAAGTATGACGGAGCGCATATTAGCAGAAAACTCGCCATTTTGGCTGAGCTTTCTTCCCAACCTCCACCCTATGGAGAGGAGGGGAGATGCGGCCGCATATCCTGTATGTTGAGACGCATCTCCACCGCAAGTTGATGCGGGAGGGGTGACTTTGACACCTTTTTAAAATCCAAGAGATCCCATTTTTATATCAACCTCCAACACTTATTTCCCCACACTTCTAGAGAGTTCTTGAAAGTTCTTGAAGGTTCCATAACAGCCTAAACCTTTTCATTCCATCAAGAGAGAAGATCAAACATCAAAATCTCAAGATAATACGTGGAAGGTGATTGATCTTGTTTCTCTCCAAAGTTGTGATGAACTTGGTCTTGGAAGCAGTTGAGTGAAATGAACTTTTTCTACTATAAGGTATGTTCTCCATATTATTTACATGATTGAGTTGATGTAATGGTTTAGTAACTCTTAGAAAGGAAAAGAATTAAAGTGGAGAAGTTATAAGGAGTTGAACTGAAGAGGATGACTATGAGATGAACTTGAAAAGGGATTTCGGACAAATTTGAGATTAAATTGAATATAACTTCTTGATTACGATATTTTGGATGTTGTTATTGTTGTGTTGGAGTTGTTTTGTAATATGGTGGAAGTTGGCAAAATAGGGGAAGTCTTTGCCCAAATTTCGTTAGCTCGTTAATTATACTAGTTTGAACTGAAGAGTTTTTTTAAGACTTAACCTTAGTATGAATCCTCTTGAATGTAGATTTTGCGGACTTTGCAGGAGAACGTTAAGTAAATAAGAAGACGTCAAGGTATGTTAAGGCTAACCCTTCTTTCTAAAGGCATGATTTCCTCATCGTGAATCCCTGTATGATATCCATAACGTTCTATTTCCTAGAAGCGCTAGAAACTCATGATTCTCAAAGTTCTCATGAATTTATGGATCTTGTTCATCGTTGTTGACCTCATCTTATGACAGTGGACCCTCTAAGGAAAGATATAGTGATGATGATTCACCTTCTTTTCCTGTATCAAAACAGCACCCAAACCAGAGCGTGAAGCATCACAATAAATAACAAAATCCTTGCCCTCCATGGGCAATGCTAGAATAGGAGCTGTCGTCAATAAGGTCTTGAGCTTTTGAAAGCTCTCCTCACACACGTCGGACCACTGAAACGGTACCTCTTTCTGAGTCAAACGGGTCAAATGAGAAGCAATAGAGGCAAACCCCTTCACAAACCGACGATAATAGCTAGCCAGACCCACGAAACTACAGATTTCGATCACTAAAGTGGGCCTAGCCCATTCCCTGACTGCCTGAATTTTCTACGGATCCACCATAATACCCTCTTTTGAAATTACATGCCCCAAGAAGGAAACATAAGACAACCAAAATTCACACTTGGAGAACTTAGCATACAACCTCTTCTCCCGCAATACAGCAAGAGCAATCCTCAAATGTTTCTTATGCTTCTCCTTACTTCTAGAATACACCAGGATATCATCAATGAACACTATCACAAAGGAATCTAAGTGGGGCTTAAAAACACTGTTCATCAAATCCGTGAACGCAGTTGGGGCATTAGTAAGCCCGAAAGACATAACCAAGAACTCAAAGTGTCCATACCTGGTCCTGAACGCTGTCTTAGGAACATCTTCTGCCCGAATCTTTAACTGGTGGTATCCTGACCTGAAGTCAATTTTAGAGAACAGAAAAGCTCCCTGAAAGCTGATCAAGCAAATCATCAATACGAGGGATGGGATACTTGTTTCGGATAGTAACCTTATTCAGCTGACGATAATCAATACACATGCGCATAGACCCGTCCTTCTTTTTAACAAACAATACTAGAGCACCCCAAGAAGAGCCACTCGGGAGAATAAACCCCTTACTCAAGAGATCCTGCAAGTGCTCTTTCAATTCTCTTAACTCTGCTAGTGCCATCCTATAGGGTGGAATAGAGATAGGACGAGTCCCCGGGTCTAAATCAATCCGAAAGTCAATGTCACAGTCAGGTGGCATACCTGGCAAGTCCGAGGGAAACACATCTGCAAACTCGCATACCACTGGAACTGAATCAATAGGAGAAGTGACTACACTGGTATCACGAATATGGGCCAAATAAGCTAAACAACCCCTCTCTACTAGCTTCTTAGCACAAATGAAGGATGTGACTTTCTTAGGGAGAGGACTAAGGTTACCTTTTCACTCAAGTCTAGGTACCCTGGGCATAGCTAAGGTAACTGTTTCAGAGTGACAATCTAGAATCACAAAATGCGGGGACAACCAACTCATGCCTAAGATGGCATCAAAGTCTACCATGTCTGGGATCATTAAATCCGCCCAAGTACAAGACCCCAAAAATGTAACGGCGCAAGAACGGTAGACTCTATCTACCAGCACCAAATCCCCGACCGAAGTAGATACATGGATAGGGGCATCAAGTGTATCTCAAATCACATCCAAACCCACAACAAAATATGAAGACACGTATGAAAAAGTAGAACCTGGATCAAATAAAATAGAAGCCATCCGGTCACAGATTGAGATAGTACATATGATGACGGCATAGGAGGACTCAGCTCGGGTCTACTCTCATGCCCCAAAACCCACCCTAGACGTGACCGGCATCCGATGTCATGAACAACATCGAAAGAACCTAAAAGATGCAATAATGACAGTTGAACTGACCAGGTTCAATAATCACCTCCAACAGTTTATAGAATAAATTCAAACGAATCATAAGATATGAATTAAATTAGCGGAAGTCTTTAATATTATAAAACTAAATCAAACGTATCACGTGCCCAAGAGTTAAACAACTCGAGAACTACCAACAAGAATGTATACGATCTATGGAGCTTCTAAGATAATAAAGAGTGTCTAAAAACATCAGGACGCAGCCCCAAAACTAAAATACGAAAAAAAAGTAAAGATAGAATGGTGGCCCACGAACAATCATGTGGGGTCACCGAATAGTCTCGAAAGCAGCAAGTTCTCTTAAGTCGTAGGCGTATCACGAACCTGCTCCTCAATGATACCCAACGTACCATAAAAAACAACAATGGTATGCCTGAGTACTGGGTATTCAGTGAGTGTCTAAGGGGCAATGTTTAACAAAACATGATATGACTAATAAAATCAATAAAATGATATCAATGAAAATAGCAGTTCCAAACCCAGGAATAAAGTAAGTCAACAACATTAAAGAGTCATCAAAGAATCCGTCAACGATGGACACATTAACTTAAATCCTTACCATTTATCAGGCCAAGTATTTCACTTACGAATTCACTATCACCACAAGCCACTCACAGGCAACAAGATACAAAACAAACCACTCACAGGCAACAAGATACAAAACAAGCCACTCACAGGCTAATCGAAGTGCGAAACAAGCCACTCATAGGCAAATCAATCAATCGATACTCCGGGTTAGGAAGCGACGGAGGCTAATCGTTCTCTGGACTAGCACAACAATAGATACTTCGGGCTAGGAAACAACGGAGGTCAATCATCCTCTGGGCTGACATAGCAATACTCGTATTGATATGTTAGGATCCACAACAGCTAATCATCCTCTAGACTAGCACCGCTTGACCATACAGGCCCAAACACAAACCAAATACAAATCATGGCATATTACTGAATCATCAATCATGGCTTAGAGCCGAATCTCACTTCTCAAGTCATCATCTTAAAATAGCGACATTTCAAGTCATAATCGATTTAGAATCTTATTCAAATCTCTTATTCAATTTCAAGTTCAAGAAACCCATTCAACAATAATACAAGTTTAAGGACCAACCTTTAAAAAAGTGAGTTCAATCATTCAATAATGGGAAAAATAATGAGTTTAACAAGTAGCATAAATCGTATAAGGTTTAATGCGGGCTTGACCCCTACACACGCGACCTTGTCTAAAAGAAATCGTCTTTAATTCCAAAAGAACTTCCACCAAACAAGAGTAATATTCATATTCATATTCCAAAGAAAGATTTCAAGTCACTAACAATCATCCACACGTTTCAAGCAAGATAACATACTTCGAAGAAGGGTTTTGAAAAGTAGACATACTTCAAGAAAGATTTTTGGGAAAATCTAGACGTACATCAAAGAAGGTTTTCAAAAGAGACATACCTCAAATCCGACTCAAATGCACTTTCCAAGATTCAATAATCGCACTACAAAGGTTTATATGATAAAAATTAGAACTTGAATAGTTTCTTGAAGTTTTCTTGGAATTTCGAAAACTAGGGTTTTTCGTAAGCCTTAAATCTTGTTCTTGAATCTTATGGAAATCATTGGTGGATTCTAGCCTCTTTGTTTATTCTATACTAGTTCAAACATCAATAATAATATCATAAAATCAAGAGTCTTACCTTTTGAAGGAATCCCACACGCCTCTATTCTTCCTCTTCTTGAATTTTTCAAGAACCTAGGATTTGGAGTGATGATTTATGATCAAGAAGAGATGAACTTTGGTGTATGATTGATGGAGATTGAGTGTAGACTCACCTTAGGGTTGTTTGCTCTCCAACGGTTATCCTTCAAGGGTTTCCTTAGAAGTTGGAATGTTTGATAAATGAATTTTTGAGTTAAGTGCTGAATTTATAGCACTAGGAAATGGACCCCCTAGCTCGCCGAACGAGGGCTATGGCGAGCCCCTACCTCACTTTGGGGTGAGCTCAGTGAGCTCCCCTATCCATTTAACACTTAGCCAAAATTTTATGATTTTTGACTGCTTCAACATCGCTAAGTAAAATGGTCATAACGTCTAGCATAGAGCTTTTTTTTGAGCTCCACAATATATTGTTGGAAAGCTATTTCAATGGGATACAACTTTCACGTTTTAAGTTTTCCCTAATTATTAACAAATTTTCACAAAAATGGCCCGGAATACAGACCTACCGAAACTTAGGCGAGTTTAAGAGCCCTTAAGAACTTTACTACTTGGTTTGACTTCAAAACAACTACCTACCACCCGAATTCATCCCGAATGGATTCATATAGATAAAATATCATCTTAATACTTGTTTTTACACATTCACACCTAACTCAAATTTATGGGGTGTTACGTTAACACACCCCCCCTCCCCACTTTAGGATCATTCATCCTCGAATGAAAGTTATGGCCTAAGATTTTCACTAAACCTCAAGTCTTCAAAATTCTCGCTAGTGTTTCTTTGTATTGAAAGCTATATTAAACAAAACTCATATAATACTCTAACAATAACCATGTGGTTGTCATAGAGACTTCCACAACTAAACCAGACAAGCCTAAGCATGGAATAAGGGATTTACACCTGTAGTATACCTCGAGATTTAACGATATTACTCTTCCAATATTTAACGGGTTCATTTAGAACTACAAGTCTAATTATTTTTGATTGGCTATCTAGAATTGCATAACACTTGGAAAGCTAGTCTACCCCCAAAATTTACATCAAAGTTTGCTATCTCTAATTCAATCGAACCAGCAGTAGTCTCACGATCCTTAACTACACCACATAGTCTTATAGATCCTAGAAGTAATGTCAAGGACACTAGCAGGGGTATAAAACATAGGTTTTAACAATTGTTTGGGTTCCCTACCATAATAAATGACAAAGCACAGAGTTATATAAGAAAGAGTCAAGCTCAAATCGATCAGCGAATACGCTTTAAGTGAACATATAGTTAGAATACCTACCTTGAAACATCAACAATCACACCCTACAATCACCACCAAACACCTACTATAGAATTCCAAACAACTCTGTACCATACATCAAAGTGTACATCACAACCAACATGCATTTTGTAGCACCATTATTCACCGAGTTAGAAACTGCAGCAATAATTAAAGTCATCTCCATAAAACATGAGTAACGAACATGTCAGAATGATCCTAAAAGAAGTTCAAGCTTTATAGCACAATCTAGAATAAAGAAGAAAGAGAAACACTTATTAATGTCCTGGTAGTCTTTCGATCATGCAGGTGATCAAGCTGCACAAGGAAGACTCCACTAGACACAGCTCCATAGACACAGACAATTCCTAGGACAAATCTAAACCTAGGCTCGGATACCAAGCTTGTCACGCCCCAAAACTCACCCTAGACGTGACCAGCATCGGACGTGTTGAACAACATCGGAAGAACCTAAAAGATGCAATAATGACACTTGAACACGCCAGTTTTAAAAATCACCTCCAACAGTTTATAAAATAAATTCAAATGAATCATGAGATATGAATTAAATTAGCAGAAGTCTTTCATATTATAAAACTAAATCAAACGTATCACCTGCCCAAGAGTTAAACAACTCAACAACTACCCACAAGAATGTATACTATCTATAGAGCTTCTAAAATAATAAAGAGTGTCTAAAAATTTCGGGACGCAGCCCGAAACTAAAATACGAAAAAAAGTAAAGAAAGAATGGTGCTGCACGAACAATCATATGGGCTCACCGAATAGTCTGGAAAGCAGCAAGTTCTCTTAAGTCATAGGCATATCACGAACCTACTCCTCAATGATACCTAACATACCATAAAGAACAACAATGGTATGCCTGAGTACTGGGCACTCAGTGAGTGTTTAAGGGGCAATAGTTAACAAAACAAGATATGATGAATAAAATAAATAAAATGATATCAATGAAAATAGTAGTTATAAACCCAGGAATAAAGTAAGTCAGCAACATTAAAGAGTCATCAAAGAATCCAACAACGATGGACATATTTACTTAACTCCTTACAATTTATCTGGCCAAGTGTTTCACATACGAATTCACTATCACCACAAGCCACTCACAGGCTAATCGAAGTGCAAAACAAGACACTCACACGAAAATCAATCAATCGATACTCCGATTTAGGAAACCACAAAGGCTAATCGTCCTCTGGACTAACACAACAATAGATACTCCGAGCTAGGAAGCAACGGAGGTCAATCGTCCTCTGGACTGACACAGCAATACTCGTATCAATACGTTAGGATCCATAGCGGCTAATGATCCTCTCGATAACATAGCTTGCCCATACAGGCCCAAAGATAAATAAAATACAAATCATGGCATATTACCGAATCATCAATTATAGCTTAGAGCCGAATCGCACTTCTCAAGTCATCATCTCAAAATAGAGGCATTTCATGTCATTACCGATTTAGAATCTTATTCAAATCTCTTATTCAATTTCAAGTTCAAGAAACCCATTCAACAACAAAACAAGTTTAAGGACCAACCTTTAGAAAAGTGAGTTCAATAGTTCAATAATGGGAAAAATAAGGAGTTTAACAAGTAGCATAAAATGTATAAGGTTCGATGCGGGCTTGACCCTACATACGCATGACCTTGTCTAAAAGAAATCATCTTTAATTTCAAAAGAACTTCCACCAAACAAGAGTAATATTCATGTTCGTATTCCAAAGAAATATTTCAAGTCACACACAATCATCCACACATTTTTTAAGCAAGATAACATACTTCGAAGAACGGTTTTGAAAAGTAGACATACTTCAAGAAAGATTTTGGGAAAATCTAGACATACTTGAAAAGACGATTTTTAAAATATAGACATACTCAAGAAAGATTTTTGGGAAAATCTAGACGTACATCAAAGAAGGTTTTCAAAAGAGACATACCTCAAATCCGACTCAAACGCACTTTCCAAGATTCAATAATCGCACTACAAAGGTTTATATGATAAAGATTAGAACTTGAATAGTTTCTTGAAGTTTTCTTGGAATTTCGAAAACTAGGGTTTTTCGTAAGCCTTAAATCTTGTTCTTGAATCTTATGGAAATCATTAGTGGATTCTAGCCTCTTTGTTTATTCTATACTAGTTCAAACATCAATAATAATCTCATAAAATCAAGAGTCTTACCTTTTGATGGAATCCCACACGCCTCCCTTCTTCCTCTTCTTGATTTTTTCAAGAACCTAGGGTTTGGAGAGATGATTTATGATCAAGAAGAGATGATCTTTGGTGTATGATTGACGGGGATTGAGTATAGACTCACCTTAGGGTTGTTTTCTCTCAAAAGGTCGTCCTTCAAGGGTTTCCTACGAAGTTAGAATGTTTGATAAATGAATTTTCGAGTTAAGTGTTGAATTAATAGCACTGGGAAATTAGACCCCCTAGCTAGCCAAGCGAGGGCTATGGCGAGCCCCTACCTCACTTTGGGGCGGGCTCAGTGAGCTGCCCTATCCATTTCACACTTAGTAAAAATTTTACGATTTTTGACTGCTTCAACATCATTTAGTAAAATGGTCATAACTTCTAGCACAGAACTTTGTTTGAGCTCCACAACATATCGTTGGAAAGCTATTTCAGTGGGATACAAATTTCATGTTTTAAGTTTGCTCTAATTATTAACAAATTTTCACAAAAATGGCCCAGAAGACATACCTATTGAAACTTAGGCGAGTTTAAGAGCCCTTAAGAACTTCACTAGTTAGTTTTACTTCAAAACAACTACCTACCACCCAAATTCATCCCGAATGGATTCATATAGATAAAATATCATCTTAATACTAGTTTTTACACATTCACACCTAACTCAAATTTACGGGGTGCTACATCTGCTTGGGAAGGCGTATAAGTGACCGTGCCCTCCCGAAGCCTGTGAACCCTTGCGATTACCCTGTCCAGTCTGAGCTCTGCCCCTTTCGGGCTTCTGTCCTCCCCTGTCTATCTAAGATCCTCCTCAATCAGGCTGAGTGCCCCCCCTCCCCACCCACGGTGTGGTTGCCCCGCCCTACCTGCACACTGTCCTTGCCTCCCTTATCTGTTACGAATGGAGCTCGGGGAGCCTAATACTGAGTCCTTTGACTACCCTGCCTGATTTTGGGGCAAAACCTCTTAATATGCCCTTGCTCACCACACTCATAACAAGAACGGTCCAGCGTATGTTGCTGAGCAGAAACTGATGAGGCGGTGTAGCCCCCATGCTGACCCAAAGAATGATAATTGGCCCCTGATGGGCCCCCAAAAGACACCTGCATAGCTGACTGAACTGGACGCCCTGAATATACCTGAGAACTCTGACCCCTAGAGAAGTAGTTACTGAAATTTCCACACTTTTGGGCCTTCTTCTCTGCCTGCTTTGCATAACTTTCCTGTCTAATCCCCTCAACAACATAGACATGCTCCACTACCTCGTCGAACCAGACCACTAAATCAGTCAATTCTCCTAGTATAAATATACGGGTCAAGACTTCGTTTCATATTTTTCTCCTTCCAAAAATCAGAAAACCCTTAATACATTCTCTCCCAATATTTTCCATCACATTAGTGAAGATTTGACAAGATCCGGACCCCGTAAACACGAGATAGTGAAGAAGAATGGTTGCTTCTAGGGTTTCTTCAAGTTGTGGAGCTTAGGGAATTAAAGTGAAGTGATTCTTAGGATACTTGACCCCTCAAGGTATGTAAATGATTTATACCTTTGTATTTAAGTTGAGTATCAAGAGTTTTAGTGATTCTAAGTCAAGAAGGGGTAGTTGTGAAAGTGGTAAGTGGCGAAAGAAAAAATAGTAACTTAGGGTTGTTTTAAGAAATGATTGGGAATGGATTGGAATATATTTTGAGATATAAGTGTTGTTATTGTTGTTATGGTTGGTATTAAAGTGAATGAGAAGTTGAAGAGTTTTTAAGCTTATGAGAGGATTATTGTCCATGATTCCTTAAGCTCTCTATGCATCTAAAGGAAGTTAGCAAGAGAAGTACCAAGTCTAATGAAGGTCTATGTTGTCTTAATTGTAGACTTACAAGTCGAGAAGTAGGAGTTGGACGATTTGATATACGTTAAGGTATGTTA
>NC_081352.1:2668379-2677086 GCF_029784015.1 Lycium ferocissimum
TTGTTATACACCTTCTAAAGAGTTGAAATGCTTGAAGAAAATTATTTTTTTCATCACAACTAACAAGCTTCAATCTCAGCCAGCCATGGCCGAGAGCTTCTCTCTCCCTCTCTAAGGTTTGCTAAGATTGTGAAGATGAAGAATGACTCTCCTTGTCATCAATTTGCTATTTATATGACTCATACAAGGTGGACACATGTACCACTCATGGCTTGAGCCAATCAAATTTGGCCAAGCCATGGGTGGGGCCCAGACGGCCACTTATAGCTTAATTAGAGAAATAATTAAACTTTAATCCCACTTAAAAATTTAATCATGGTTAATTAATTCCTAATCTTCATTAATATTTCCATACCAAGTAAACTTTATAAGCAACTTGTGCCTTGAAACAAAATCGGAGGTTAAAAGTCTCTACCTCGTATCCCAAAATAGTCTTGTCCTTAACTTATCGCGATTAGCTTAAAATATCCCAATGTACAAAAATACGAGATATAACACTTTCTAACTTGCCGACTATACGCTTCCTTCCAAGTTCGTAATTCTACATTCAAAGGGATTCATGCTAAGATTAGATAATCAAAACCATATTTAAGCTTAGGCTAAAGCTAACGAAAATTAGGCAGCATCTCCGTTGTTCCTACAACTTCCTCCAAATGATAAAACAACTCTCAAACATTAATAACAATATTCATAATATCATAATCAAGAACTTGACAAGTTTGACACAATCCAATTCCCCCAATTCCCTCTCAAAGTCATTCATAACCATAGTTATAATATAACATCACATTCATCCTCATACAATGTTTCTCCCCTATCCCCAATATCATTTATAACATAATTATACTCATAATACATCAAGAGTTATGATTCATGTCAACTACTACTCAAGAATACCATTATTTTCACCTTTGAGCTCCATATTCTATTTTCTTCCATAATCCAAGTCTTTCAACTCCTCAATATTTTATATAACATGAAATGATCATAAAACTTACCTTTAATTATGTAGAAATGATTTTTAGATTGAAATGGTTCACTTGAAGAAAACCCTAGCTTCAATCCAAAGAGATTTCTTGACTCCAAGCAACCCTAGAGACTCCCTTACACTTGATTTCCTTGGATTAATGAAGTTGATCTTTGCTTTCCCTTGAATTCTTGTAGATGAAGTGTGTAGAATATTCTAGAGACTTAGAGAGAAGGGGAGAAGTGAGAAACATAAAAATAATAACGTGGGGTCTTATACGTATAACTGGAAAAAATCTGACCCGTCGTGCATTCTACGGACACTTATACGGTCCGTATAAACTTATATGGTTCGTATAAGTGACCGTGAAATCGCCTTAACAACATCTCGTTCTGTAACCATTATACTGCACATTATACGGTCCGTATAATTTTATACGGTCCATATAAGTGACCGTATAACTCCATCAGTGATGGACCTTCACTGTAATAGTTATACAAACCGTATAATATTATACGGACCGTATAAATGGTCGTATAATCCACCTTTTCTCCAATCTTGTGCTCGTCGTTTATTTTGATCTCCAATCCTTATGGAAACTTCTTAGAACTTGTCTAACACTTCATTAACAATCTAAGGGGCATCTGTTATATCCCGTATTTTTGTACATTGGGACAACTCGGATTAACTATGGTAAGTGAGGGACCAAACCATTTCGGGATACAAAGTCGGGACTTTTGACCTTCGATTTTATTTCGAGACATAAGTTGTTCATGAATTTATTGGTATGGAACACTTAGAAAAATTTGGGACCAAAATTGGAATTAATGGAACTTGGAAATCATGCAATTATATTGCACTTGGCCGTGTGGTCATTTGAATTGGCCCACCCATTTTGTGTTCAATTTTAATTGCTCCAACACATGGTGTGGGACAAGGGACATTTGTATAAGTCTTATATTAGTTCACAAGATGACTACTAATTCATTTCATCATCCAACACTTAGAAAAAAAAAAAGAGCAAGAAGTTGAAGAGCCTAGAGGCTCTCGGCCAAGAACAAGGGAAAATCAACTTTCATTCAAGCCCTTATAAAAATATTTTGTTGATGCAAATCCACTAAGTTGAGGTCCCTAAGTAAAGTGGAAGCGTTGTTCGAGTCATCCGACCCTTCGTTGTGTCAATTGCAAACCCTAGCCTATTTAGGGAGTTGAAGAAGAAAGGTAAGATTTGATCATGTTTTATGTGTTGTAGAGGGTGTATGTATGTTGTAGTATGTTAAAATGGATGAAAATCATGAAATATGGCATGTTGGAGTGAAGGTGGTGTGTGTAGTATATAGCCGTGTGGGGTGTGTGTGTGTTTTGTTGTATCGAAGCCATGAATTGAAGTCTAGTTAGTATGTTATGATCATTATAGAGTGAAGAAATGAATGAAAACATCTATATGTATGTGGGTATATGGCCGAATATGGGTCATGTAGTATGGCAAAGAATGAATTAATATCGCTTCTTGTTTAGTTGTTGTCGTTATGAATTCTATGTCGACGATAATAGTTTAATGACTCAAATTGATATCGTTAGTGTTGTGGGCTGAATTGGAGACTATTGTACATTTGATGTAACTTGTATAACTATGAGAATGATATCGTTATAGTGTGGATTGTTGATGCAAATCATGATTCGAAAGTTAGAAATGGGTTATAGATGTGTTTCGGGTTTGGGGACAGTTTTCGGGCAAATTGGAGCTTTGTTGGATTGTTGGAAATATTGTATGAATTGTTTAAAATGCTGTTGAATGTTGTTGGGTTGGATCTGGATTAGTAAATGAATGTATAAGCGTTGATGTTGGCATGAATGTGGCCGTTGAATCGAATATATCAAATGTTGTCGAATGATGTAAAAGAGAGTTATTAATGCTATATTGCCTTTCGGATTGGTTATTAATATTGCTAGGTTGGTTGTTGTTGTTGTTATTGTTGATTGATTTGGCCGAGTTAAAATCTCGGGGTGGCCTATTTACAGGGGAAATGCTGCCCAAATTTCTGTAGAATTAAGGGCTAAATTGGAATTAAATGCCCAAAATGTCAATAGCTAATGTTTGGCATGTTATGACTTGTTGTAGACCTTGGGGAGCCCGAGGCGTAGGTCGTGATTAGCTTAAGTTTGGAGTAGCTTTGGAAGTGTTTGAGGTATGTAAAGTGTTACACCTCGGAAATTTCTCCGTGCTTGTGTGAGGGGTAGAATTATGGAAGACTTGAATATATGGTGTTTCGCTAGGGCGGGAATGGCTAAAGATGAATTTCGGGAAATAAGAAAGTTGCAGGAAATTTTCTGTCGTCAAGGTCGTATATGGCACTATACGGCCCGTAAAAGTGATTTACGGACCGTATAGTGCAATCGTCCTCGCTTGCCAAAATTCCAGCTTTACGTTAAGTGTGAAATGGTTAAATACGATTTGGAGGACGGTCCGTATACTAGTTTACGGACCGTAAACCTCGGTCGTAAAATGCCATGCTCTCCAGTTCAACTTTCTGTCTTTTTGAAATGGTTAAATACGTCCACAGTGGACGGACCGTAAACCACAATACGGTCCTTAAACTGCAATTTACGGCCCCTGTTCATCCCGACAGTTTTCATTAAAGACCAGATTTTGACTTATTAAAAAATGAATTGGGCTTCTTTTCACTTCATTTTTCCACCAACACAGTTCAAGAGACTTCTAGAACTCTCCAAAATATTCCTCCACAAGAACTCAAGAGAATCAAAGGAAAAACAAAGAATCAACCCCATCAATTCATGAAACCAAGTATAAGAACACAACAAAGGTCATCTAAGTGAAGAAATCCTAAGAAGGAGGAACTAGGGTTTTGGCTAAGCGAAGTATTTCAACTTAAAGATTGTTCAACCACCATCCAAGGTAAGTTTTATGATTATTCTACATTGTTTGAAGTATTGGGAAGCTTAGACACTTGAAATATAAGGGAACATAGAAATGGGTCATTGTGGGTGAATAGTGACACAAGTGAATAGTAGTTGACTTGAATTAGGAATATTGAAGGGTTGTGATTATAATATGCTATAAATGATGTTTATATCACGAAACGAGTATGAAACGCACGAAAACTCAAGGAGGAGCTAGAAGTAGAAATAAAGGGGGAATTGGAGAAAATGGTGGTTTTTGATAAATGTACGTAAACGATGACTTTTGGTTGCGACATGGTGAATAATGTTAGGAACATTGGGAGTGGATATAGAACACGGGAAAAGTAGTATAGACAACGAAAGTTAATCGCCCAACTCTTCTAGAACTAGTGACGCGTTCTTGTCATTAGCTTACTAAGTATAATACGAATTCTCTTATGAAGGTAACGACGCGATATTGAAGAAGAGCAAGCTTACGATAACCTAGCTAAGCGACAAGGTATGTGAGACTAGTCTCTTCTTTCCATGGCATGAATTTTGTAGCATGATTTCCCTTCTTCTTCGTGGACTCCTTAAATCCGAAAAGCTTATGACCATGATTTGCTACACAAGGTAATGTGTTAGAGTACGCAAAGACCAGATGGTCATGATATGATGTTATTCATTGCACACACTCACCTCATATACAAATCCGGCGAGGTGAGGGCGTAATGTTTATAAACATTCATAAAGGAATCGAGAGTTCACGACCTCGCGTCACCCCGATGAAGTATAGATGTCCTAAAGGTTTTCATATATATGTATTACGATAAGTATACCATAATGAGCATATGATGTCCGTACCACGATAAAAGTATGATGCATTCTTGAGATGATTAATAGTAATGTGTAATGATTGATTTTGTAAGGATGATATATACACCGCGCCTAGTTGGCGGGCGGCCACCGCTAAGGCGAGGTGCACTATATACACCGCGCCTAGTTGGCCGGCAATCACCGCTAAGGCGGGCGGTCTATATACACCATGGCCGATTGGCATGGGCGTACACCACTAAGTGGGCGGCATGAGAAAGACCCGGACGCGGGCAAATGTTATTGATGATCACACCGTACCGATAAGGACGGGCAGTTGCATATTATGCATATGTGAGACTATGATGAGTATGAGTAAGGCAGCATGCATTAGTTCTTTCAAAATTGTTATTCAGATATTTCATATGATGTTCACACTATGTTAGCACTTTCTTCCTCATCGTTTATGTCTCTCATACTCGGTACATTATTCGTATCGACGTCCGTTTCTTGGACGCCGTGTTCATGCCCACGAGGTAGACAGTGAGCCGAGCTTGACCCGCATCCGTAGTTCCGACGCCTGATTGAAAAGCACCCATTGTTCGGAGGGTGCTTATGACTAATTCTTTTGTTGTATATATATCTATTTTGGGTATGACGGAGCCTTGTTCCGTCTATATGTACAAGTAGGTCAATAGAGGCTCCAGACACGCGCCGTCGGGATGGTCTCACGGGATAGCATTATTATGTATATATGCATCTATGTTTCGAAGGCCGAAGGGCAAATGCATGTAAGTATTTATGTTCTATATAGAAAATATGTATTCCCTCCCAATTGGCGTATAAGATTTGCGAAAGGATCAAGAACGATCGGGGATAGTGGGGTGAGTGGTGCTCGTGGTTAGCCTCGGGTACCCGTCGCGGCCCCTAGCTGGGTCGTGACATAAAGCTTGGCCCTTCCTTCTTTTGGCATGCCTTAGTTTTGAATAAGCTATGACACGAGCCCCAAGGGAATTCTACTCTCGCGATCCGACCATGTCTGTGATTCTTATTTGTTTCTTGGTCTTCGTATGCTTGATAAGATGAAATATTGGCCTTATGTCTTTTGTATGACTAAGTTTCAAAAGTTGCATAAAAGTTTGGTTTTTAAAAGAATTTTGTTCCCAAATGATTCGAAAACTACGAAAGTCCGTAACTTTCACGGATAGAACCAGATCGCTTCGATATGCTCAAAAATGATTCCATGATGTATGATGACTCTGTTTTCCATAGGCGGGGCCGGCTCGGGTCGACACCCCTCCGTGGGTCCCATGACTTTCTTTATGTACTTTGACGACTTTTGAAAGGATACAATATGACTATTATCCCGATTTCAAGTATGATTAGTTTACTTACCCTTTTAAGTTTATGATAATGATCTTATGCATATGATTTTGGTACGTAATTATGATTTTCGAAATTTGGTGTGAGATGTTCCCGAGTGATATTCGAAAGAAAATCGATTTGACATCGTTTTGGCTTATAAATGACGGTTCGTTGTGATTAACATATTAAGTCTTTGAAATTGTTTTGAATCGTATTTGGTTACTCACGATTTCGTTCGTATATTCTGTGGTTACATTTTTCGCCAAGTCCCAGTGCCGATTATGTTTTTCGCACGCACAGGTTGTATCTCGAGATATCTTGTGTATTCCGAAACATGATATGATACGAAGTCCGATATGATATGATGGTCGATTTACCGATGCGTATTCGATTATGATGTGACCGGTACGCCGAGCCCCTTTCTTCGGCATTGCGTATGTGTATGCTATGTTGTATGTTATGTGTATGGATTCGGAAATATGATCGGTTGGTTTCGGCATCCGGTGTGGGGCAAACCCACCGGTGGGGCAGAACCCGGTGGTGGGGCAAACCCAACCACAAGCAAACCCAATGATTGATGCAAAATTCCACGTTGGTTTAGGCAAATCCCACGTTGGTTTAGGCAAATCCCACATTGGTCTCAGGCAAATCCACATTGGTTTAGGCAAATCTCACATCGGTTAATGTCGGCTACCATATGATAAGGCATGATGTTATGATGTGCTTCAAGATGTATAGTGTGTGATCCGTATTTCGGGAGTAAGCGTGTTGACATTCGATCGTTATATTTGTTTTCCGTACCATTTGCATGACGTGCGTGTCGACACGCATTTTGGTATTCGGGTTATTATGTTCACTTTCTCGTACCTCTCGCTTCGACTATGACTCGCATTTGTTACTACATCTTCTCGCTTTGCATACTCATTACATATTCCCGTCTCGACCCCTTTCTTCGGGGTCGCGTTTCATGCCCGCAGGTACGTATACGCGTTTGGATGATCCGTCGGCGTAGGATTTCCATTCGCCGTTCGCAGTGCTCCTTTGTTCCTCGGGCCGTATTTTCGGGTATATCTCTTCCGATGTATATGATTATGTTTATTCGGGGGACGGCGGGGCCTCGTCCCGTCATATGATTACGTTATTACGTAGTGAGGTACGTAGACATAGATGTGGGTTATGTACGAGCGCTTGTTCGAATGCGACGTGTGAGTTATGTTTGGGCGGCCCACCCCGCGCGCGGCCTTGTCGCGCGCGTGTATATATGCTTTAACATGTTGTGTATATTATGACGCCACCTGCGCCCCGCGTACGCTTATGTGTTTGTATGCATCCATTTGGAGCCACGTTTGATATTTATAGATGTATAAGCCATCCGTGTTTGTATGTGATGCGGTTTGGAACCGCGTATGATCTCCCCATGTCGGTATAGATTGTTGTATCCGATTTCGATTTATTGAGTGCGTATGGGTGCCCGGATCGGGCACTAGTCACATTTACGGGTTTGGGTCGTGATAGAAGTGGTATCGAGCAATTCGTCCTCGGTGTCTACGGACGTACCGTGTCCGCAGTCTTGTTTATCGGTGTGTTGTGTACTACATCTATAGCGAGAAGCTACGGGGCATTTAGGATGTTATCTTTCCTTCTCGATCTTAGATCGTGCGGTAGGGTTTGTTTATCGGATGACCTTTCTCCGACGAAATGTTATGATTTCGCCGATGCCTCCGAGAAAGGCCACGCCTGCCCGAAGGGCAAGACTACGGCCACGAGGAGACCGCCCGTGCCGGGATAATAGGCCGCAGGCCCGGCTGCCAAGGCAGAAGTAGTATCGTACCTCCGATGGCCGATTCGCGCTACCCCGCGCATCCGAGGGGTTTGGAGCGACAGACGCGGCCGGCAGTCGTGGCGCCCCCGCGCCGGCCCACGACGTTCGAGCTCGTGCCCCTGCTCTCGGCTAGGGGCGGAGGATCGGCGCATGCGAGATGCGGTCCGGTTATTGACCGAATTGATGGCGGCCCGTGTTCGCGGCGCACGGATCGGGGGGTGATCGTGCGGATAGATACGACGCCCTCGGCCGGGCCGTGATTTTCTCGCCGTGGCCCACCGCCGTTTTTAGGGTCAAAACCCGCGAGAGGACCCTCGTGAGTTCATCCGACGTACGTGCGGTACACCGCGATCGATTAGTGCTTCCGAGACGAGAGGTCGGTCGAGATGGCATCCTATCGGTTGCACGATGTGCCGGTAACTGGTGCTTCAGTCCCGGATGTTTTCCGTAGAGGAGTGAGGGTGCCCCTCCAGCGATATGGGGCGGTTCTCGCAGGCCTTCCCTAGCCCATTTCTCACCTCCCGAGGCGGAGGCGGGGTGGACAGACCCCATTGCTGTGCGCAGAGGGCGAGAGCGTCCGGAGCATAGTCCTGAGCTTGATTCGGCCGGCACGCGCCCGCTATGTGGCCGATATGGACCGGAACGGACGCACCGGTATGTGATAGGGCGGGATGACTACTTGGTTGGGGGCCGGGCCCGGGGGGGCGGCCCGTTAGGGGGTGGACCCGCCGGATTTTGGCCCCGCCCGGGGTAGGGGAGCGGGGCCCCGGGGGGTCCCGAAGAGATTATGAGGGGGGGGCCCCCGGGGGGGGCCGAAACCGCCCCGGGTGACCCCGGGG
>NC_081352.1:2677186-2701187 GCF_029784015.1 Lycium ferocissimum
CAAAATATTAAATGAAATCAATTTACCGAACTACCAAAACGGTCCTACACGGCCCAACTTCAACTTGCAAGATTTCATGAATTTCATCCATTTCTACACACTACGACATGTACAAATCATCCATAACACATGAAAAAGAAGATTAAACCTTACCATAGCAATTGATTTCTCAACTTGGCTAGAATTTGTGCCTTGAATTAATACTTGTTCTTGCTACTCCAACTACTACTCCACGTTGTTATACAGCTTCTAAGGAGTTGTTATTCTTGAAGAAAATATTTTTTTTGATCAATTTTTCTTGGACCTTGTTCGGCTAGAGCTTGGCCGAATGGCTTCTCTTATTTTTCTCCAAGGTTCTCCAAGGTTCTAAGGTATGAAAAGATGATGAAAGTGATGAATTAGTCATCTTCCAATTACATATATTATGCATCCATGTGGCCCATGGCCCACACCACCTTGGACGGCCACTCGGCCTTTTTGTTCATGAAATATTAACTTTCCAATATTCACTTTTAACCCTAAATTTTCCTTAATATTCCATACCAATAAAATCATAAGCAACTTATGCCTTAAAACAATATCGGAGGTTAAAAGTCTCTACCTCGTATTCCGGAATAGTCTTGTCCTTAACATATCGCAGTTAGCTCGGATTATCCCAATGTACAAAATACGGTATATAACAGATAATTTATAGTCTAGAGATGTTCCCGATGATTATGTGAAGCTTTCCTTATTTTCGTTCTCACTAATTAGCGAAGCAAGGGAGTGGTTGACGAATCTACCTGCAGGTTTTATTACTTCTTGGGAGATATTATCAAATAATTTTATCGACTGGTTTTTCTCACCCAAGAAAACAAAGGAGCTGCGAGGAAGAATTGCTAACGTCACTCAGAGAGATTCTGAATCTCTACCACACTCTTGGGAAAGGTATAAGGGCTATTTTTGAGATTGCCCACATCACATGCAGCCGAAGGAGATCATTGGAAACTATTTTGTTGAAGGTCTTAACCATGAATCAAGGGCCTTGTTGAATTCTTTAGCTCAAGGGAAGATTTTAAACAAGACATATGAAGAGATGGAAACTCTCCTAGAGATGATGTCGGAGGGTCACCATGAATATCATGAGACTAGCCGGGGGATACCATAGAAAGCTGCTGGGGTTCTTCAAGTTAATGATGTTGCAGCTATTCGAGCTGATATAAGTACTTTTAATAATGTTATGATGAGGGCGTTCCCTCAAGCTCAGCAGATTCAACCAGTCCAACATATTCAGCAGGCAGTATGTGTAAGTTCTGGTGAGCCTCATGATTATAGCAATTGCCCATTGAATCCAGAGTCTGTCTATTTTGTGAGGCAGCATAATCATGGTATTGGAAATCGGGGAAACTATTATAGAAATAATAACAACACTCCATTTAGGAAGCAGGATTTCCACAAGCCGAACAATTATCAGCAACCTCAAGCTCAGCCCGCTAGCAATTTAGAAGAGATGATGAAGCAGCTCATACCTCTAAATCAAGTGACGCAGCAGCAAAATCAAAAAATTCAGAGTGAGATGCAGAAATCTATACACGAGCTTGAGCGTCAGATGGAGCAGATGGCTCTTATGCAGAATATCAGACCACCGCGTACTCTTCCTAGTGATACTGAGAAGAATCCAAAAGAGTGCAAGGCAGTCACCTTGAGAAATAGTAGAGAGCTTGAAGAAGCGCCTCCGAAAAAGAAGAACATAGCAGAGGCAGAACTTATCCCTACTAAGCGACCTAAACCAAAGAAAACAGTCGCAGAGCAACAGGTAAAGAAAGTGGTTCGACCACCCCCTCCTTTTCCACAGCGACTTTAGAAACAGAAAGCAGATTCGGCTTGCAAGAAATTTCTTGAACTCTTAAAACAGGTACACATCAACATACCTTTGGTGGAGCTTTTGCATGAAGTTTCAAAATATGCTAAGTATATCAAAGATGTGGTTACGAACAAACGGCGTTGGACAGAGTTTGAGACTGTTGCACTTACTGAGAAGTGCAGTTCTAGAGTGAGGAGTAAAATTCCTCCAAAGTTGAAAGATCCGGGGCGAACCGCAATTTCGATTACGATTGGCAACATTAAAGTTGGGCTAGCATTGTGTGATTTGGGTGCTAGTATTAATCTGATGCCCACCTCTGTGTTCCGAACGTTGGGCTTGGGTGAGCCTAGGCCAACCACTATTACGTTGCAGTTGGCTGATCGATCTCTTGCGTATCCCGATGGTATTATTGAGGATGTTCTTGTGAAGGTAGGCCCATTTATTCTACCGGTTAATTTTGTGATACTTGATGTTGTATCTAGCATTTTCTACGTCGAAATATTTTTAAGTTGGTTGCGAAGAGTTACGGACAAGACTATCTTCCGACTTTGTTGTAAGGCATAAGTTGCTTATGATTTCATGGGATGGAGATATTAAGGAAAATTTGGGGTAAAAGTGAAATTATGGAAACTAATATTTCATGAAATATGGGACCAAAAATGAATTATGGGAAGTTAGACATTTCATGAAAATTTGGGGCCAAAAGTGAAGTTTTGGAAATTTTATTTCATGAAAAAAATGGCCATGTGGCCTTGCATGTGACATGTGGGCCATAGGCCACATGTATTAATTATAAATATATATATAAGATGACAACTTAGTCATCTTCATCAATTGACCTCCTAGAAATTTCAAGAAATATGGAGAGAAAAAAAAAAAAAAGAAGGAGCCACGGCCAAGAGGGGCGAACCGAACTTGAGCCCACAAAGTTGATCATGAAAAATCATTTTCTTCAAGCTTTCATATCAATTGGAAGGTCCTCGTCAACATGGAAGGGTTGTTGGAGCAAGAAAAACATCCGTTTGTACGATTGGGGAGCCTAGCTGAGTGAAGGAATTCAATGGAAAAGGTGAGGTTTAATCTTCCTTACATGTTTTATGGATGATTTGTGCATGTTGTGATATGTAGAAATGAATGAAATGAATGAAAGTATGATGTTGAAGTTGTAGCCGTGTGTTGTTGTTGTGGCCGTGAATGAGGACTCTACTGTTGGAATGATGAATTGATGTTATTTAGTATTGTGGTTGCCATAAATTATGTGACAAGAATGAAGGTATTAAATGGTTTAAGTTGAAGTTGTGGTTGTTGTGAGTTTGGCCGTGTGTATGTAGTGCTATGTAGGGATGAAGAACTCATTTTATTTAGTATGTTTGAGATGTTGTGTTGTGGATTCTACGATGTAAATGGAATTTTAATGACTCAAATGGAAGTTATAATCGTGTGCGGGCTGTTTTGCTAGCTAATGTGAATCAAATATGCTTTCTTGTATTTATGGCAATAATATTGTTAAATGTGTGGATTGTTGGTGTTGTTGATGAATATGGAAGAACGAAATGTATTGTTGTTGTCTTATTAAAATTTTGGAGGTTTCGGGTGAAGTAGGGCATTAATTGGGTTGTTTGGAATATTGTGCGGATTGTGGGAAATGTTCTTGAATCGTGTTTGAAAGGTTTTGGATTGTTATTTGAATATGCGATCGTTGATATTAGTTTGGATATATGAAATTGAATTGAATATATATGAACGTCGTCAAATTATGTAGAAAGGAGTTATTAATGTTAGAATGCGTTTTGAATTAATGATTGATGTTGTTAGAATGTTTGTTGGTATTGTTTTTGACGAATTTGGCAGTTAAATTCTCGGGGATGTCAATTTATAGGGAAATCTTTGAAATTTTTGTAGATAATGTATTAATGGAATTGGACTCTTAAGTGTTATGGCTAATGGTTGATGCCCAATGACGTTATTGTAGATCGTGAGAAGGCGAGACATAAGTTCGGATTAGCTTAGGAAGCGGCTAAGGTATGTAAAGCTCAACTTTTCCTTCTTTGGCATGTCTTAGTTGAAAGTAAGTTATGGCACGAATTTCGAGGTAATTCTATTCTGGTGATCCGAGCATGTTTGTGATTCTTATTGGCTTCTTGATATTCGTATTCCTAATGTGGTCAAATCAGGGTCCTTATGTCATTTGTATAACTAAATCTCAAAAGTTGCATAAAGGTTTTGTTTTCAAAAGAGTTTTGTTCCTAAACGATTCCGAAACTACGAACGTCTGGAACTTTCACGTAAGGGTTTGGATCGCTTCGATTTGTTCGTAGAAAGTTCTAAAGTGAACAATGTTTGTAACCTTCCGAGGCGGACTCGGATTGGTTTGGCGTAAGACTATAATCCCTATGGTTTAAATATGACTATGATCCCGATGGTTTTGTTAATACGTTTATGATGTATGTTATGTTTCCGAAAGATATTTGATATAACTATTGTCCGACTTTCAAATGACCTTCCGTTTGGACTACTTCATTGAGTCTTGGAAATGTTTTATTTGCATTTGGTTTCTCACTACTCCGCTTGTGCAAGCTCAATATGTCTTTCACCGAGTCCCGGGTCAGGTACGCATTCGTGCAACTTCTCTGCATTGTTCACCGAGTCCCTCACTAGAGGGCCGGGTACGCTATATATATATATATATAGATATGTATGTATGATGATATGATGATGTGATGAGATGGGGATGGCGGCAAGGATGGCATACCGAGTCCCTTGCTAGCTGGGCCGGGACACGCTATTCAGCGAGTCCCTCACTAGAGGGCCGGGTACGGTATGTATATACGTATATCTGCATGCATATATGATTATGATATGATTTTACTCACCGAGTCCCTCACTAGAGGGCCCGGTACGGTATATATGTACGATGATATGACGATATGATTATGATAAGATTTTACTTACCGATATATGCATATGCATGACAAATGTTTTCAAAGAGGCAAGTCTTATGATTTTCTGTACTCTTTACTTCAGTATGATCCCGCTTACTGTATTTCATGCTTTACATACTCAGTACATCGTACTGACCCCCTTTCTTCGGGGGCTGCGTTTCATGCCGCGCAGGTACACCCATGGTGAGGATATTATTAGAAGATGTTCCGGCGGGATTGGCGAGCTCCGGTTCCTTCGGAGTGCTGCCGAGTCAAAGCATTATGTTACGACAGTTTGTTCTATGTTAGAGACTTTGCAGACAGTGTTGTGGGTTTAAGATGTCGGTTATGTAAGCCGATGTGTCATTATGCTTTGTATTATAGGTTCTATATGTTACAGATTTTATTTGATCTGAAAAGGATAAATAGCATGTTTGTTTCCGAAGAACTTTCATTGTGTATTTATGTTATGATTTAAAGGTCCAGTCTGATTATGAGTATTACAAGAGTCAGTGGGTTCGCTCGGTCCTTGGTAAGGGTCTGGTGCCCATCACGCCTAACGAGCAATTAGGGTGTGACAAATTGGTATCGAGCGGTTCGTCTAGGGGTTGTACGCAAAGTCGTGTCCGGTAGAGTCACATGTTTATGGTGTGAAGCGCGCCACATTTATAAATAGGAGGCTACGGGGCATTTAGGGTGGTTACTCTTCTTTCACTTCTTAGATCGTGCCGTAGAGCCAAGTCATAGGAAGTGAGATATTTTATGTTAACCTTTGACTTTAGCAGAGAAATGGCATCGGCGGAAGAAAGCGACTAGCGACATTGGAAGCTACGAAGTACGCAGATAAGCAAAGGTATTCAAGACATATGTTAGGTAAGATATTGAAGTACGATTGAAATACACGTTGAAGACCGAAAGGGAAAGTAAACAAGGAAGTGTAACGAGTGCGGAATTGAGTTGGGCATACGAGGTATGTTCATTATTTTTGTCTTGTTGGTGATATTGGGAGCCCCGTGTGTGATACGATTTGTGATATGATACGATATGTATATATATGTTGGCCACCGTGAGGCGTTGTTGGTATTTCTTGTGTACGAGTTTTGAGATGGTAACAATTACGGAGGAAACTGCTACTTAGAAATTTTTCCGAGAAATAAAGAGAATGAGGTATAGGTTTGTGGTATGTACGGAAAGGTCGAGTCAATAGTAATGATAAAATTTGACTAAGTTACGGGTATGGCCGACACCGAGAAAGAAGTTAATTGTGGAATTGGGCATAATAGTAATTAGAAGTCCGATAGCGGCTCGGTGAAAAGAATTTGGAAAGGACTTGTAGCCCTAAAAGACGATCCAAAGAAAAAGGGCTGGTAAGTCGTGGTGGAGTGTTATTTAAGGTGCCGACCGAATAGACAAGTAGGGACGAATTACGACGAGCTTATAGTTAAAAGGAGTAATACTATGATTAAGACAAGAGTACGGAGGAAAGGAATTGTGATGGATACGAAGGTATCGATAGGACAGTTTGTGAAACGATAAGGGTAAAGTTGATCAGAAAGGACTAAGAAGCGTTACAATATAGGATTGGTTGCAGGTAAGATATAGCGAAGATTGTTATGAAAATAAGAAAAGCCTAGTGAGAAAGTGGCTAAAGCTACGATATGATCTATGTCGCTAGAATCTAACGACGAGTGTGAAACGGAAAAGCGAGCTATAGAACGAATAAGGAAGGCTTATCAAGTTCTGCAGGGAAAGCCTGGAATAAGCGTTATAAAATAGTGGAAAATGATAGCGAGCATGAGAGAAGATAGGGTAATCGGAAAAAGGGAATAAGAAGGGAGTGAGACAACGGTGTAGTAATAGGCCATGATATGTGTGGTCAAGGACACGAGTACCATAAGTGATGAGACTATGAAAGAAACGGTTATAGGAAAGGATAAGGAACGAGGTAAAATGAGGGCAGAAATCCAAGGACCGCAAATCGAGTATCCGTAAGTAACGGTGATCGAGGTGTGTTCCTCGCCATTGAGATCTGGAGGTCTAAGACGGAAAAGTAGTCATGTCTAGAGGTGAAACGTGAATATTAAGGATTAAAGGGAGTTGAAATAGAAATTGTGAAGTCAGAAGACTAAGAAACCTTTCTAATTCGGAGGGAAACGTGTTATGAGGATGTTTCGAAATCCGTTAGGACTTCGACTTACTCTAAAATACGTGACAAAGGTGATGCGGTAGGGTGGGCGCAGTTATACGAGCGTTAAAGTGTCGTGTTCCGCCAGATTTCCAAAGTTAAGCGTCTTTGAGAGAGAAATTCTAGGATGGGTGACCCCGCGGAAGTTTTAAAGAAAATTCTACAAATTCAGACGCAAGAAGTAAATAAGGAGTTAGAGTGACTTAAGGACAAATTAGGAGTCTAAGGAGTGGGCAGAAATCCTAAAAGGTCGCGCAGAACGGAGCGAATTAGACCGATCAGGAAGAAGAAGGTGCATCACAGTTCTAGCATTGGGGTGAGTCGGAATAGTGTGTGGAGATACCTTGTAAGCAAGACAGTAGAGAGTATATGTGTACATAGGTATGCATAAGATATCCTGTATATGGCTAGATCAAAGGACATGTGTATTCCGGCGACCAACGTGGCGGTATATGGGAGACGTTAATTGGACAAGATAACGAAGTTCAAGTGAGAGGAAAAAATATAAATGGCACGAATGTTATAAGGCAAGTTGATGCTGTTTTCATCACAGGTTAAACTCGGAAAGTCCTAACACTATGATGTTTGGAAAAGAAAGAAAGCGAGTAGACGGAGGGCAAAGGAATTAAAAATGTCGGAATAAGTGTGCTATCTAATTAAGATTGGAAATACGGATTTAGGGCAAAGTAGAATTGGGCGATAGTATAAGTACACCCCTAAAGGGGGGAAGCGAGGGAGAGAGATACAAGTGTAAAACGAAGACAATCGACGCTACAGTGTCCTGGATACGAATGCTTGGGCCGCAGGTAAAGCTCTTTGCTGAGACAATCTAGGGAGATCGAAAGGCCAACAGTAAAGGAATAGAAGTCAGGGTAATAATCGAGATGGCGCTGAGAATTAATTATAAGTATTCGGAATAACATGATATTAGTAAATCGAGACTTAAAGAGGGAATGCGATAAAGGAAAGTGACGAGTAGCTTACAGAGACATTGTGAAAGGTAGTACGACTATACGGGATCAGAGGTTAAGATGTAGGCCATAGAGTGGTTGCTAGCAGTAGAAAAATTTCCTAAGGTAGAAAGTAAGAAAAGTTGGGGAAAGGAGTATAACAAGGTAGACTCCTAGCAAATGCGAGCACGGGAGTAAGATGTGGAATAGTACGAACCAGGAGAAGGAACGATCGTGACTAAGATAAATATGCAGGTCGTGCAAGGGCAGTCATGTTACCTGTGAATATTTATACACTGGAGGTGAGATCAAGTAAGTGCTTAACGAGAAAAGTTTAGGGTCGGTAGCAGCAATACAGTGATAATACTTTAGGTGCATTAAGGAAAAATGTTAGGATGGTTGGAGATAAGTTACCGAGGTGGAACTTGTACTGAGTACGAACAAGACATGCTTATGGATGAACCAAAAATGTATTCCGACATTAGTGGTACGAGAAGAGAGACAAAGATAAAGTGGAACATAAGAATTAGTGAGGCTACGTTAAGGTGGATCTTAGAATAATTTGACTACCTTCGTATGTCCGGGTAAAGATTGCAACATCACGTGTGACGGGAAGGTTGAGAGCAAGATCTGCGCAAAGGAACGATAGAAGAGTTCGAATTAAAGATAAGGCAATGACATGAGACAATGTGCTGAAAATGTAACAAGATGAGTAAAGAAAGATTGTAAGACGATTCAAGAAAGTGATCAGAATTAGCTGGCCACTAAAAGGAGGGTGAATTTATACGCCAACTTCTTTCAGAATTGTATCAGCCGACAATGGTTAAAGAAGGGAACGGCTATTAGTAGCTCAAAAACGACAGAAATCACATGACGACAATCGGTATCGACACTTAGAATTCCAGACAGACGAATGGATATGCTTGAAGATATTATCCGTGAAGGACGTGATCAGGTTCGACAAGGAGGAAGGGCTTAACCCGGGATACACCGAGCCTTATTACACTAATTGTAAGGCAAGAAGGTTGCGTGCAAACGACGTAGCTTCCGTTAAGACACAGTGGCGGAAGGATAACGGAAAATAAATGACTTGCGAACCTAATGAGGAAATGAAAGAGAAATATGGTTGGTAAAAAAAAGATTGCATGTTATGATAGTAAAGGGAACCCCCCCCCCCTCGAGATCCTTAAGACCCTATGCGACTAGTTGAACATTCGAGGACGAATGTTCTAAAGGGGGGAAGGATGTTATATCTCGCATTTTGTACGTCGGAATATTTTTAAGTTGGTTGCGAAGAGTTACGGACAAGGCTATCTTCCGACTTTGTTGTAAGGCATAAGTCGCTTATGATTTCATGGGATGGAGATATTAAGGAAAATTTGGGGTAAAAGTGAAATTATGGAAACTAATATTTCATGAAATATGGGACCAAAAATGAATTATGGGAAGTTAGACATTTCATGAAAATTTGGGGCCAAAGTTGAAGTTTTGGAAATTTTATTTCATGAAAAAAATGGCCATGTGGCCTTGCATGTGACATGTGGGACATAGGCCACATGTATTAATTATAAATGTATATATAAGATGACAACTTAGTCATCTTCATCAATTGACCTCCTAGAAATTTCAAGAAATATGGAGAGAAAAAAAAGAAGAAGGAGCCACGGCCAAGAGGGGCTGGCTCGGCCAGCCCCACAAAGTTGATCATGAAAAATCATTTTCTTCAAGCTTTCATATCAATTGGAAGGTCCTCATCAACATGGAAGGGTTGTTGGAGCAAGAAAAACATCCGTTTGTACGATTGGGGATCCTAGCCGAGTGAAGGAATTCAATGAAAAAGGTGAGGTTTAATCTTCCTTACATGTTTTATGGATGATTTGTGCATGTTGTGATATGTATAAATGAATGAAATGAATGAAAGTATGATGTTGAAGTTGTAGCCGTGTGTTGTTGTTGTGGCCGTGAATATGCCATGTGTTGTAGGAATGATGAATTGATGTTATTTAGTATTGTGGTTGTCATAAATTATGTGACAAGAATGAAGGTATTGAATGGTTTAAGTTGAAGTTGTGGTTGTTGTGAGTTTGGCCGTGTGTATGTAGTGCTATGTAGGGATGAAGAACTCATTTTATTTAGTATGTTTGAGATGTTGTGTTGCGGATTCTATGATGTAAATGGAAGTTTAATGACTCAAATGGAAGTTATAATCGTGTGCGGGCTGTTTTGCTAGCTAATGTGAATCAAATATGCTTTCTTGTATTTATGGCAATAATGTTGTTAAATGTGTGGATTGTTGGTGTTGTTGATGAATATGGAAGAACGAAATGTATTGTTGTTGCCTTATTAAAATTTTGGAGGTTTCGGGTGAAGTAGGGCATTAATTGGGTTGTTTGGAATATTGTGCGGATTGTGGGAAATGTTCTTGAATCGTGTTTGAAAGGTTTTGGATTGTTATTTGAATATGCGTTCGTTGATATTAGTTTGGATATATGAAGTTGAATTGAATATATATGAACGTCGTCAAATTATGTAGAAAGGAGTTATTAATGTTAGAATGCGTTTTGAATTAATGATTGATGTTGTTAGAATGTTTGTTGGTATTGTTGTTGACGAATTTGGCCGAGTTAAATTCTCGGGGATGTCCAATTTATAGGGAAAATGCTGCCGAAATTTTTGTAGATAAAGTATTAATGGAATTGGACTCTTAAGTGTTATGGCTAATGGTTGATGCCTAATGACGTTATTGTAGATCGTGAGAAGGCGAGACGTAAGTTCGGATTAGCTTAGGAAGCGGCTAAGGTATGTAAAGCTCAACTTTTCCTTCTTTGGCATGTCTTAGTTGAAAGTAAGTTATGGCATGAATTTCGAGAGTAATTCTATTCGGTGATCCGAGCATGTTTGTGATTCTTATTGGCTTCTTGATATTCGTATTCCTAATGTGGTCAAATCATGGTCCTTATGTCATTTGTATAACTAAATCTCAAAAGTTGCATAAAGGTTTTGTTTTCAAAAGAGTTTTGTTCCTAAATGATTAGAAACTACGAACGTACGTAACTTTCACGTAAGGGCTAGGATCGCTTCGATTTGTTCGTAGAAAGTTCTAAAGTGAACAATGTTTGTAACCTTCCGAGCGGACTCGGATTGGTTTGGAATAAGACTATAATCCCTATGGTTTAAATATGACTATGATCCCGATGGTTTTGTTAATACGTTTATGACGTATGTTATGTTTCCGAAAGATATTTGATATAACTATTATCCGACTTTCAAATGACCTTCCGTTTGGACTACTTCATTGAGTCTTGGAAATGTTTTATTTGCATTTGTTTTCTCACTACTCCGCTAGTGCAAGCTCAATATGTCTTTCACCGAGTCCCGGGCCGGGTACGCATTTGTGCAACTTCTCTGCATTGTTCACCGAGTCCCTCACTAGAGGGCGAGATATATATATATATATATATATATATATATATATATATATATATATATATATATATATATATATGTATGATGATATGATGATGTGATGAGATGGGGATGGCGGCCGGATGGCATACCGAGTCCCTTGCTAGCGGGGCCGGGACACGCTATTCACCGAGTCCCTCACTAGAGGGCCGGGTACGGTATGTATATATGTATATCTGCATGCATATATGATTATGATATGATTTTACTCACCGAGTCCCTCACTAGAGGGCCGGGTACGGTATATATGTACGATGATATGACGATATGATTATGATAAAATTTTACTTACCGATATATGCATATGCATGACAAATGTTTTCAAAGAGGCAAGTCTTATGATTTTCTGTACTCTTTACTTGTTTTGATCCCTTGCTATGATTTTGTATTTCATGCTTTACATACTCGGTACATCGTGCGACCCCCTTTCTTCGGGGGCTGCGTTTCATGCCGCGCAGGTACACCCAGATGAGCCGAGGATATTATTAGAAGATGTTCCAGCGGGATTGGCGAGCTCCAGTTCCTTCGGAGTGCTGCCGAGTCAAAGCATTATGTTACGACAGTTTGTTCTATGTTAGAGACTTTGCAGACAGTGTTGTGGGTATAAGATGTCGGTTATGTAAGAGGCTATGTAAGCCGATGTGTCATTATGTTTTGTATTATAGGTTCTATATGTTTCTATATGTTACAGATTTTATTTGATCTGAAAAGGATAAATAGCATGTTTGTTTTCGAAGAACTTTCATTGTGTATTTATGTTATGATTTAAAGGTCCAGTCTGATTATGAGTATTACAAGAGTCAGTGTGTTCACTCGGCCCTAGGTAAGGGTCGGGTGTCCATCACACCCTAACAGAAATTAGGGTGTGACAATTATGAGGTAGATAAGAGTGTCCCTCTCATCATGGGGAGAGGATTCTTGGCCACTGTTGATGCTGTGATCCGAGTGAAAGATGGGAAGATGTCCATGACAGTTGATGGACAAGAGATGACTTTTGATGTGTTTAAAGTTACCAAGCTTCCAGCCCATTATAAGGAGTTGAAGATGATTTTCGTGGTGGAGCCCGAGCTCACTAATCTAGAGTTAGATCACTTTCTAGCTTCGCGAGACCCCTTGGAGATAGGTTTGGTGTATGGGGAAGGCTTGATGATTGTTACAGAAGTCGAGGAGTGTCTTAGTATCCTTGACAGTTCGTGTGCTTATTTACGAACAAACACACCATTTGAGGAGTTAGACAGACCAGAGTCATGTAAGAAGCCGAAACTATCTATTGAAGAGGCTCCAGTTCTTAAATTGAAGCCATTACCTCCTCACCTTCGCTACGCTTTCTTGGGTAGTGGAGACACATTTCCCGTAATCCTCTCTGCTTATTTGACTGATGTTCAGGTTGAACGTGTGTTACGAGTGCTAAGAGATCGAGTCCGAGCCCTTGGGTGGTCGATAGCTGATATTTGAAGTATTAGTAGCTCGTTTTGCATGTACAAAATATTATTGGAGGAAGACAGAAAACCTAGTGTTGAGTGCCAGAGGAGACTGAACCCGATCATGAAGGAGGTGGTGAAGAAAGAGGTAATCAAGTGGCTTGACAGTTGCATTATTTATCCTATCTCTCACAGCCAATGGGTAAGTCCTGTACAATGTGTCCCGAAGAAAGAGGGCATGACTGTGGTAGAAAACGAGAAGAATGAATTTGTGCCTCAACGAACCGCTACTGGTTGAAGGATATCTATTGACTATCACAAGTTGAACAATGCCACCAGAAAATATCACTTCCCTTTGCCCTTCATGGATCAGATGCTCGACAGATTGGCTGGGCACGATTATTATTGCATTCTGGACGGCTATTCGGGTTACAACCAGATCATGATTGCACATGAGGATTAAGAGAAAACCACATTCACATGTCCATATGGTACGTTTGCATTCCGGAGGATTCCTTTTGGTTTGTGCAATGCTCCAGGTACTTTCCAGCGATGTATGATGGCTATTTTCACCGATATGGTGGAAAACTATGTGGAGGCATTTATGGATGACTTCTCTGGTTTTGGGGATTCTTTTGATGACTGCTTGAACCATCTTGATGCCGTGTTAGCTCGTTGTGAAGAAACGAACTTAGTACATAACTGGGAAAAATGTCATTTCATGGTTCGAGAGGGCATCGTTCTTGGGCACAAGATATCGAGCAAGGAAATAGAGGTTGGCAAGGCGAAGATTGAAGCAATTGAAAAATTGCCACCACCAGTTTCAGTTCGGGGAGTGCGCAGTTTTATTGGATATGCAAGCTTCTATCGACGGTTCATCAAAGACTTTTCTAAAGTTGTTAATCCAATGTGCAAGCTTTTAGAGAAAGATGTGAAGTTCGTGTTTAATGAAGCCTGTCTGATGGCTTTTGATGAGTTGAAACAGCGGTTAGTATCCTATTGTCAACGCACCCGATTGGTCTCTGCCGTTTATTTTGATATGTGATGCAAGTGATTTTGCTGTGGGAGCTGTCCTTGGTCAGAAAAGGGACAAGATTTTTCATCCTATTTACTATGCCAGCAAGACACTTGATGCAGCCCAGATGAACTATACTGTCACAGAGAAGGAGTTATTGGCTGTTGTCTATGCCTTTGACAAATTCCGATCATATCTAATGCGCACGAAGGTGATTGTCTACACTGATCACACTGCAGTTCGTTATTTGTTTACGAAGAAGGATGCAAAGCCTAGGCTTATTCGTTGGGTGTTGCTTCTGCAAGAATTTGACATCGAGATTCTTGACCGAAAGGGTACAGAAAATCAGCTAGCAGATCACTTATCGAGATTGGAATATAAGGAACATGTAGATGAAGCAGTGGCGATTAAGGAGACTTTTCCTGATGAACAACTCTTTGCTCTTCAATTAGCTGAGATGCCATGGTATGCAGTCATGGTAAACTTTATAGTAAGTGAGATTTATCCCCTGGTGCTAATCATGAGAAGAAGAAGCGGATTTTGCATGATAGTCGTTTCTATGTATGGGATGAGCCCTATCTCTACAGGGTTGGCACAGATCAGCAGATCAGAAGGTGTATCCCAAAGGAAGAGGTCCCCGCGATTCTTGAGAAATGTCCCTCATCACCCAATGGGGGACACTATGCGGGTGACAGAACAGCTGTGAAGGTACTTCAGTTGGGGTTCTATTGGCCTACTTTATTCAAAGATACTCATGAATTTGTACGAGCCTGCGATAGCTGCCAGAGAACCGGAAATATCTCCAAGCGTCATGAAATGCCTTTGGAAGGCATCTTAGAGATTGAACTATTCGATGTATGGGGTATCGACTTCATGGGTCCCTTCATACCTGTTACATCCGGCAATTTTTGCGTATTTGAAAATTTGGAAATAACCTTGACTTATGAGGAATAAGGTCATGTTGGATTTTTCTTAATATGTGTATGCCGGTTATGGAAGTATGGATGCGGAGATATTAAGTAAGGCTAAGGGCAAAATCGGAATTTTGGAAATTTATTTCATGAAATATGCAAAGTAGCCAAACAATTGGGCTCAAAAAAAAAAATAAGAAAAGAGGCCCAAATAGGTGGAGGTGGCCGGCCAACTTAGCCCAAGCCCATGGAAAAATTTAATCCATGTGATTAAATTATATAAGGAGCTTAAGCATTCAAGAAACTTCAAGAGAAAGAAAGCAAGAACTAGAAAAAAAAAAAGGAAGGGCCTTCGGCCAAGAGAGAAAGAGAGAAAGAAAAAAAAAAGAAAATTTTCTTGCCTTGATCCTTGGTTCAAAAATTCATTTCTTGTTGGATTCCTAACAAGTTCAAGACGCTCATCAACGTGGTATAGTTGGTTTGGAGAAAGAACTCCGTTTGCGGAAAGTTGAAATTTTAAGAAAAAGGTAAAATTCTTATGTTTTATGTTATGGAATGAATTTATATGTTATGATGATTAGAAGTAGACGAGAATTATGAAAGTGTGACGCGTGTGTGCATGGCGTGTGTGTGTGTGTGGATTATGGATGTGGCCGTGAGCCATATGATGTGGGGAAGTGATGAATTTGATTTTACTTAGCTTGTTAGTTGTGTTGTTGTGACTTTTGTGACGTAAATAAAGGCTTAGCGACGCAAGTTGGCGTTGAAATGGCATGTATGTTGTTATGGGAAATTATATGATTTTATATGGTTTTTATATAATGATGGAAGCGATGGTCTAAGGTGTGAATTAATGTTGTTGTGAATGAAGTTGGAAGATGGAAAAAATGTTATGAATATTTATGTTGAGAATTGGAAGTTTTAAGTGAATTGTGGTTTGGTGGAATTTTTGCATATTTGGTAGGATTATGTGAAATGTCTTTGAATTGTATTGAATGGCCTCAAGTTAGTGAATAAACATGAAAACGTCGATATTGGATGAGAAGTATGAAGTTAGAATGGAAGTCGATGTATTATGTTGAAAAAAACAAGACTACTTATGTTCATATGTGTGTTGTAGTGTTTATTGGTATTGTTGATGTTCTTGATGTTGTTGTTGGGATGGTTGTTGTATTTTAAGCCGAGTTTAATCCTCGGGGAGGTTAGATTTATAGGGGAGATCTTCTTGCCGAAATTTCGGTAGTCAAGTATGAACTCATTGTTGAAATGCTAACTCTCATGAATAGTAATCGGTAAAGGTGACCATTTGCGGATGCAGGCGAAACGGAACTTGAGTTTAAGCGTGCGTAAGACATCCGTAAGGTATGTAAAGCCTTCTATTTCCTCTTCATGGCATGATCTAGGTGTGCTAGCTTCGGTTTTGACCCTTTGGGTCAATCCTATCTCCCGGGATTCACACACAAAGTTGGAACGTTTTCATTCAATGGAATTGAACCAAATAGGTCACAATTGACTAGTTTGGCCGTAAATATCTAAAACTTGTCCGAATCCAATCCGACTACTCCCAAACCAATTGTTAATGATATTATGAGGTTCGATAGGCATGTCCCATGTACGCCACCTCCGTTGGCCGGCGGACCCACTATTCCCGGATCTCCGCCTACTGTTTTATTTGACTTATTTTTGTACCACAATTGAAGGAAAACTTTTGGCTATTGCCCTAACTATTAAGCGACGTTTTATAAGACTTTTCAAAACCACTCCGAAGGGAGTGTGATATTTTATAAGACTTTCCAAAACCACTCCGAAGGGAGTGTGATATTTTATAAAACTTTTTAAAACCACTCCGAAGGGGGTGCGATATTTTATTTTCCAAAACCACTCCGAAGGGGGTGTGAGATTTTATTATTATTATTACTATTATTATTATGCCCGAAGGGGCTAGGATTAGTATTATGTCGCGAGTGGCATGCCCGATGGGGCCAGGGTAGCCGTATGTCACGAGTGGCATGCCCGAAGGGGCTAGGATTATTATGTCGGGGCCAGCATGTCCGATGGGGCCAGGATAGACGTATGTTGGACCGACATGCCCGAAGGGGCCATTATTTTATTCCGGGACCGGCATGTCCGAAGGGGCCAGGATAGACGTATGTCGGAACCGGCACACCCGAAGGGGATTATTACCATTATTATTACTGCTGTTATCATTTTTTATATATTATCATTGTTATTATTATTATTAGGCCGGAAGCGGCCGTCCGAAGGGACTGTTTTACTTAAATATTAAATTCATGTCAGGTAGCCTAAACTTGCTTACTGTTGAACTCTCCTATTTCTTGCTTCAGTGATGCTTTACATATTCAGTACATATTCCGTACTGACCCCCTCTCTGGGGTTGCGTTTCATGCCCGCGAGTCCGGGGCGCGCGTCGGGGGAATCCGGCCTACTTAGAGGAAGTCACCACCGGGAGTCGGGCGGCTCCATTTGCTTCGGAGGTCGTCCTCGTTTTGGTATAATTTTATGTATTGTACGGTCATACTCCGTAGAAGTCCGCGAACAGCGTGGGAGTTATAGTTCTTGTTTGGCCTCGTCGCCGTTATTTTGTTGTACAGAAATGGCGGAGGCCTTTTTGGCTCGCCTTATTCTATGTCGTGTATATATATATTATGTTTGAGATGTCTTGAGCTGCGTGCTAATTTTGGTATTTCATTTACAAAAAAAATTTTGAGTCGACGTTTAAGGGTCCGCTCGGCTCTGACGAGAGTCGGGTGCCCGTCACGCCCTGACGAAGGTTGGGGTGTGACAATACCGTCCAAGGGAAATAAGTATATATTGGTTGCTGTAAACTATGTGTCAAAGTGGGTAGAAGCCATTGCACTACCCACCAATGATGCTCGTGTGGTGGCAAGATTTCTGAAAAGGAACATTTTTACAAGGTTTGGGACCCCTCGAGCCATCATCAGTGATCAAGGTACGCACTTTTGCAATCGACTCTTTGATAAATTGTTGCTCAAGTATGGGGTGAAACACAAGATAGCGATTGCTTATCATCCTCAGACGAGTGGTCAAGTGGAGGTATCTAACAGAGAAATTAAGAGGATTTTGGAGAAGACTGTGAGCATGAGTAGGAAAGATTAGGCACTGAAGCTCGATGATGCTCTGTGGGCATACAGAACAACTTACAAAACTCCAATTGACGCATCTCCCTATAAGCTCGTGTTTGGTAAGGCATGTCATCTACCAGTTGAGCTCGAGCATAAAGCATATTGGGCAATAAAGAAGCTGAATTTAGACATGGTTCAAGCTGGAGAAAAGAGACTATTGCAGCTGCATGAGTTGGAGGAATTTCGCTATCATGCCTATGAGAACGCGAAGATGTACAAAGAGCGAATGAAGAGAATTCACAACAAGCGCATCCAACCTCGTGAGTTTGTACCTGGGCAGTTAGTCTTGTTATATAACTCCAGGCCGAAGATTTTCGGAGGGAAGTTGAAAAGTAAGTGGTCGGGGCAGTTTGAAGTCGTTCGGGTAACCGCACTTGGGGCGGTTGAGCTGAAGCCGCTGAATGCAGAGTGGACATTCTTGGTAAATGGGCAGAGGGTCAAGCACTATTTTGAAGAGGTCATCAATCCGGAGAAGACCTCGGAGGATCTAAAGGAGGCTTGAGGAAAGCCTACATCGTGCCGTAACGTTAAATCAAGCGCTTCTCGGGAGGCAACCAGTGTGAAAGAAAAAAATGAAAAAATGAGAAAAATACAAAAAGTGTCGTGCCACGACCTTAACTGAGGCGCTGGTTGGGAGGCAACCCAACGTTTTGTGCATTTAGCTCACGTTTTTTCATGTTGAAGGAATAGGGAAGGAGGAGGACCACAAAACAAGCAAGAATGAGTTGAAATTCATTCCAGGTTTGTTGTATGAGTTGAATCCGCGAAGTCGGGCCAACGCCTGACGGAAAATATTCTGCAGCTTATTCTTCCACGATGGACCTGCGACGCGGGGACAACACCTGAATGAAAATATTCTGCAACTTATTTTTTTGCGTTGGACCCACGACGCGGGGATAACACTCACTTTGAGATTTTCAAAAAAATAAATTGTCCGCGTTGGACCCGCGACGTGGGGTCAACACGGAACTGAAGGTTCAATTTTTTTTTTAAATAAGCAGATCCGCCCCTCATTCCCCCATTCCCATTCCCTCTCAAACACACCTTACCCTCTCCCTTCTCCTTTAAAAATTTGAATCCCCCCCCCCCCCCCCCCCCGCCGCCTTCTTCTTTTTCCCCAAATTCCATAGGAAACCCAATTGCAACTTCAAACAGTGTGATTTCATCTCATAACATCAAGAGGTAAGCACAATCTTTTCCTTTTTCACTTATTTCTCAAGATTGAAGTTGTAAAATTAGGGTTGTTGGGTTTGGGCGAAATCGGGGCGGGGATTGGGTTGGTTGTGTGTTATTGATGTTTAGGGCTAGAAGATGAACCCCATGGTAGAAGGGAGGGTTTAAACCCACCATTGCTGCTTAACATTCAAAGGGAACATTCTATGCCCGCCACGTGTTCGCAAAAATGCTCGAATGAATGTTTTTGTGTAATTGTGAAGTCTTGAGTAGCAATATGACAATAAATAATTGTACGAACCGTAGGACATCATTTGTGCCTACCAAATTATGGATTGGGTTGAGAAAATCATGAACCACCAACCCAAAGTCCTAACACATGAACTAGTGCCTCTTGTTTTTTATTTTTTCTTGTTTTTCCTTTTGATTCTAGTCTAATTTAGTTAACTTCTTTGTTTTCCTTTTGTTTACGTAATTAGAAGTGTGGGGTCAATTCAACCCCAACTTAGGTGCTAATCATAAAAAGGCCTGAAAAGCTTGAAAGGGGGCCACGCAACTCCAAACTTGGAAGATATAGAAAGAAATTAAGTGAGGGGTCATTTTGGTTTTGGAATTTGATTCACGTTTGGTATTGTGTTGTTTTGCAGGCAAAAATGGCCAACAACAAGGCAAGGGAAAATAGGCTGCCCCTTCCACCTCCCAAGGCACAAAACGGGGGATAGCTAACCCCCCCAAAGCTAAAAATACAATAAAATCGCTATCGGGGGGTAAGCAACCAACCGTTCCTATCCCTCGTGCTCTATCATCCAGGCCCAGGCCAGATGTCCGCTTATCCGGGGAGGATTGGTACGACACTTTCAACCCCGCAGCAGGGTACATCCATGAGCGTGCCATAAATGGCACCCTATTGCAACGCCGCTTCAGGAATGTGTACAATCGGCTGGTAGAAATGAGGTGGGTGTCCATCTTTGAGACACCAGGGCCAGTTAACATCAATCTTGTCCTCGAGTTCTACGCTAATATCACGTTCAACTGGCATGGCAAATGGGAGCTGACCATCTATTGCAAGGGCGGGGATATACCCATCTCACCATCCCTCTTATGTGCACACTTAGGCGTCTCTGATCATCCTATCGAACCGCTCGTGAATTTCATTCACCGGCCTGATTACAAGGCCATTCGAGAAACCTTGTGTGGTGTGGATTCCAAAGCTTCATGGGCCCGTTATACGGGAAAATATCATAAGCACAAGTACATAAAGATGAGTAATTTCAATCAGGAGGCACGGGTATGGTTGTGGTTGTTGAATTACCGAATCTGGCCATCGGAGCACTATCTTGAGGTGCAAAAAGAGCGGGTCTGCATTGTATACTTCCTTATGACGGGACAGCCCGTCAACATAGCGTATTTGATAATGGAGGAGATGCAGAAGGTTCGATTACATACCCCGCCGAAGTTGAGTTTCGGTAACACTCTCACGGCTTACTTAATGAACTTGAATGACAGATTAGCGTAGCCGTCTGATAAAGTGTTACCACCTCCTGAGGATGCCCTTGATATTTCAAATGTCAAGGCACCAGAGTTGAGCAAAAAGCAGCAGCTCACCCCCGCCTAGGTGCACGGGTTAGGTGAAGTATTGGCATATGAGCGATCTAAAAATCCTGTTTTTTTTGAAAGCATGCCTTGAATTTTTATCAGTTCTCTTGAAACCACCTGCAAATGGTTTTGTGTTTGACTCGCTATGACACACTTGGCATTGTTGACTTTTTTTAATTGTTGTTTGATTCGAGGGACAACCGGATCCCTCTTGCGTTGATTGTGTGCCATGTGTGTGTAAGGTTTTGCATTTGTATCCATATTTGGTATTGACGTCTAGAACTTGCCTTGTGTGTTCGCGAAGCGAAATGAAGTTCGATTAAGCCTAGAAAATGATAGAGGCGTTTCTTTGATTAGTCACTAAGAAGCCTAAAATGTATATCCTACCAGCTTGTAAATAGTACCCTAGTTAACCCTTTTGAGCCTTTAGCCTTTTCTTTGATAGTAGTTAACTAGCCTCTATCCCTTTGTTCTATGAAACTTGATTTTTGATCCAAATACTCTATGAGCACTTTAATCATTTACAGATATAATGAGAGTTGGATGGTGAATGAAAAAGGGGAAGTTGTTGTTAATTATAATCTAGGAAGACCATGGCAGCCCCGAATGAAAAGAACTAATTCACTTGTTAGTCGGGAACTAAAAAAAAATAAAAAAAAAATAAGAGAAATCTGGAAAACACAGAAAAAAAAATGTAGCGAAAAAGTTTCCCCTCTAACTTATGAGTCCTTTAAAAGAGTGGTGCTTAAACAAAGAAAAATGGGTGAATTGGGAGAAATTTAAAGGTTAGTTGGTGTTGAATAAGGGCTAATGAAGAAATTGTGCAAGAATGATTGAAGTATATGAATTAAAGTGCTTAGGGAGGTTAGTCACTATTATCAAAATAATTCCTACCCGTCCCTTAGCCTACATTACAACCCTCGAAGTCCTACTTGATTCTACGTTTGTCTTACTTGTATTAGTAGAGTGGTTACACTGCGGGCAAGCCTATGGTACGTCGTACATTGCGTTTGATATTCTTTGTGAGAGTGAGCGTGATTATCGATGTATGTCCATTGATTTATACATGTGTAATTCCTGATTAGCAATAGAGTGGTGAAGTGTTGATTTCTTGGTCATAAGAATGGTTACATGCTTTAAAGCGGTGTCGTTGGGTCAATTGTTTAAAAAAAAAAAGTGACGTGCTTTTCAGGAAAATGGTCATTATTGTTGAAAACAAGGTTTTAAATCTTTGGCGTGGCTTTCATAACTTGGCTCATAGTTTTGGTTTTGAAATCTTTCCTTTGAGATAGCCATACTAGCCGAATCCCGTTGCAGACCTGTTTGAATGAGTTAAATGAGAAATGCAATCTGGTGCAATCTGGTGTTGGTTCGTGATTGCTCGAGGGCGAGTAAGGTCTAAGTGGGGGGTGGTGATATTTGGCACAAATATCATGTTTCGTGTCATTTTACATCACATTCCTAAGACTTTTAATGCCTACTATATGATGAAAGCGTCGTATTTGAGCTTATGTCACTATATTTCATGTATCTAAGTACGATGAAGACAAACGACGGGAAACCGAGCAGTTTTGGTTAATTCTGGAGGTGAATTTGTGTACACGAGTGAACGAGAGAAGCTTTGGACACTTAGGTGAATTTCTAGAAGAATCAGGAACAATTGTGCCACACACACGGGTCGCGGATGTAACACGAGATGGCAATCACGCGTTGAGCCCGCGTCGCGTGCCCTTAACAGAAGAATCAGCTACAGAACTTTCTCATTCAGGCATTGACCTCGCATCGCGGACTCAGCACAAATAGGGGCTGAATTCACTGAAGACCCCTCGTTGGACCCGCGACGCGTGGCCAACGCGGGAATGCCCAATTTTGTCCGACTTTAACTAGGATTAGGACCCTTTTATTTGGTTAACAACCCTAAACTATAAAAAGATATTTTTTTCATTATTAATGACGTGCTGGGATTATTCCAAGACTTGTAAGCCGTCTTATAACCTTCTCTCTGGGTTTTGTTTTATTTTTCATCTTTTTCAACCCTAGATTACTCATGAATTCTTCGTGTTCATTGGGAATCATGAGTAGCTAAACTTCTTAATTCTAGGGTTGTGGCATAAGGCTTGAAAGTTGGTTTGATGACAATTATTCTCTATTAAATTTTCATATTTTGGGTTGCTTATTTATTCTTGATCTTGATTGTTTGATTATCTGGCCAATAATTAGGCACTATCTATGGCGTGTGAATTGAACTAGGGATAGGGAATTTGCATGCGTAATAAGAATAAATAGGGCTTGTTCGATATAATTGTTTCGCTAATGAGGATAGGAATATACCCTTTAGCCTTGCTTAGTTGAATACGGAGGAGTAAATGCGTTCTTGTTATCTCTGACGACCATAGGTATATAGGCGTCATAGTAGCATCTACAGCTTGTGAGCAACTCGGAAGATACTCATAAAGTTATAATTAACCCGTCAACTAGTAACCCGGGAAATAAGATAGGTGAAATTGTCTGAAGATCAACTGGATTGTCGAAAGCCATGACCCTGGAATTTTCTCTCATTTGATAAACCTTACAATCTTTGTCGAAATATTCTCAGTCACAAAAACACCCATCACAAATTGTTTACTTTTCAGTTTTAGTTTAGTACAACAAACATCTTGATTTTCACTTTCTTGAATAGTTTCATTCGAATTTTAATTAGTTTAACAGTAGAATCTAAGTCTCTATGGGATCGATATCTGGACTTAACAGTCTATATTACTTGTATGACCTCGTATACTTGCGTGTGCGTTTGGGAGCAACAATATTCAAGAAAATTTATACTATTGATAGACTCACCTTTATGCGCTTGTCTTAATCCCTCAAATAAATCTTTCTAGAGTTGCCGAAATTTGGGCAGCATCTCCCCTGTTTATATTCCTAGCCCGAGATCATAATTCAACAACCAACAACAATAACAACAATACCAACATCCATAAAATCATTTGTAACAGCATTGTGTATCATAAAAAACCCCTCACGACGATTTCCAATTTCCACAGCTAACCAACCCGCTATACGATCATTTAACGACTTTATCTTCGTGAATAAACCTAAAGTATTATTAATAAGGAGAGATTCATACCTTATTCTTGTTAATACAGAAATATCTTCAATATCCACTTTTAATTCACGCCAAAATCCACCACAAAACAATACTAGAACCATAACTATACGCTTTTCGATCCTCGGTTAACCAAAATCACTTCAAACCCTCAACTTTTTATGACATAATTGCCTTTTTGTGTGCTAGGCCTAAAATCTGATTTTTGGTGAAAAAAAAATGGGGTTTCTCCCCTTTTATAAGGTTCTAAATTC
>NC_081352.1:2701287-2738184 GCF_029784015.1 Lycium ferocissimum
AAAGGGGGTATTATACGAAAAGCGTGTCCCCCTCATTTGTCGGGGGGCCCACTTTTAAATTCCCTCTATTGTTCCTTAGGCTTTTTGTATATATCGTAAAGTTCTTGGTTATCTCAGCCAAACAAAAAATTTTTTTTTAACTAAACCCTTGCCCCGTTGTTTTTCCTTCTAAAATTTTAAAAGTGTTTTTCTAAAATGTTTATTTTTCTTCAAAAACCAAACTTTACAATATTGAAGGTCTTAAGGACGAAAACGACGACTATGGCTCTATGATGATATGATGATAATGATGATGCCAGATTTGAGAAGAAGTCTATGATGAGAATGCCAAGGATATGTTCTTACTACGAATATGACGATATGAAATGTTAAGCTATTTTTGAATAATGACTATTTTCAAAGGTTTTAAAGTAAATGAATGATGCCTTATGATCCTGTCTTATGATTTCTCATGAAGTTACTCTTCATTGATAGTCTCGCCTTATTATTAGTTCTTTCAAGGTGAGATGAAGTGCCCGTGGTTATTCCATAATAAAATAGGAGGTTTTACCGACCTTACGTCACTCCGATAGCGTTATAGCTTTTCTTTGGGCTCCCTTGCATGCTATGGTATATGTATATATATATATATATATGTATATGGGGAAGATGGGGAGCGAGCGACCTAGACGGCTGGGTTGCACACGGTACATGTAGCCGTATCTATCATGATATCATCCGGACGCGGGACATATACATCTACATTTGTGGTTAAATGGATCGGCGCGACGCCTCGGCAATGCATGTTACATGATATATTTTACATATACATGAAAGATATTTATCAAGAACGACTTAGCATGCATGGCATCCGCCACTGGTGGCACACGCGTATACGGGTTACTCCTTGCGTCCTATGATACGGTACGTGCCCATATAGTTATTACTCGTGCATAGGTTACAGTTTTATACGTGACATGTTCCATATGTACAGGTTCCAGGCCCACAAGATATATTTCACATGTACCGATACGAGCACCCATGATATGTCTCATATGTACGAATACTCTCTTTCATGATATGCTCTCTGGCCCTTTACTATGTTGTTCTTTGTCATGCCTTATACTCGGTACTGATGCTCGTCTTGACCCCTCTTCTTCGGGGGTTGCGTTTCATGCGCGCGTGTACTCCGGATGGATAGCGGCCGAGGATGAAGATGTTTCGCAAAGTTGGCAAGCTCCGTTTGCTGCGGAGTGTCGCCGAGTCGGCATGCTTTACGCTATGATGTCAGATTCGAAGTTAGAGACTTTGCGAGACGAGTCGTGGGTATCGGAAGTCGGTCGTCGGCGGCCACTGTCGATGTGTCAATTTGTACCATGATATAGGTTCTACGTGAATTCTGATTTTTATTAAATTTGAAAACGGTATTATGTAATACGTGATTATTTGGTTTAAGGTTCGACACGAGAGAAAAAAAAATTATGCATGGAATAAGAGTCGGAGGGTTCGCTCGGCCCCGAGGTAGGGGGGTCGGGTGCCCGTCACGCCTGTCAAGATTGGGGTGTAACATTTATGAGAAGAATTACCCTACCTATGATTTGGAGTTATTGGCCGTCGTCTTCGCTTTGATGATTTGGAGGCACTATTTGCACGGATCCATTTGAGGTTTTCACCGTTCACCGTAGTCTTCAACATGTGCTTACCCAGAGAGATCTTAATTCCGGGCGCGCTTAGATGGATGGAGGTCTAAGGACTATGTCATCTTTAATGTACCACCGAGAAAGCCAATGTGGTGGTTGATGCCTTGAGTCGCAGCTAGTGAGTATGGGAGTTTAGCTCGATTGATTGTTTTTCGACGTTGTTGGCCATAGAGTTTGAACTGCGGCCACGGTTCGTTCACTGTGATATTCGCCCAAAGCGAGATTTTGTCTTGTGTAGAGGCGAGGTCATCCTTATTGGATCGAATCAGGACTCATCAGTTTGAGGATACTCAGTTGAGCAAGATTAGAGATAGAGTTTTGGTGTGTGAGGCCAAGGAGTTCGTGATTGATTATGAGGGCATTTTGAGAATTAAGGGGCGCGTGTACGTTTCTCGTGTTGGTGATTTGATTCAGTTGATCTTGTCTAAGGCTCATAGCTCTCGCTATTCCATTCATCAGGGGGGGACTAAGATGTACCGTTATTTGAGACAGCGCTATTGGTGGCATCTGATGAAGAGAGATATAGCTGATTTCGTGGCTAAGTGTGGTAATTGTTAGCAAGTTAAGTATCAGCACTAACGACCGGTGGTGTACTTCAGAGGATGTCCATTCCTGAGTGGAAGTGGGAGAGGATTACAATGAATTTTGTTGTGGGTCTTCCGAAGTCCCTAGGTAAGTTTGACTCCATTTCGGTGATAGTTGATCGGTTGACTAAGTCCGCTCACATTGGTCCAGTCCAGATTTCCTATACCGCGGAGAAGTTAGCCCAGGTGGATATTCGGGACATTCTGGGATTGCATGGGATTCCTATTTCTGTTGTATCTGATCGAGGTACTATCTTTATTTCCTGATTTTAGAGGGCTTTCCATGAGGATTTGGGTACCCGATTGGATCTCAGTACAGTTTTTTATCCCCGGACAGATAGCCAGTCCGAGTAGGCCATCCAGGTGCTCGAGGACATGTTGAGAGCGTGTGTTATTGATTTTAGTGGTCATTGGGATCAACACTTACTATTGGTAGAGTTTGCGTACAATAGCAGTTATCATTCGAGTATTGGCATGACGACTTTTGAGGCTTTTTACGGTAGGATATGTAGATCTCCGATTAGCTGGTTTGATGGGTTCGAGGCTCGACCTTGGAGTACAAATCTATTAAGATAGCCCCTTGATAGAGTAAGAGTTATTCAGGCCAAGCTTTTGGCAGCTCAGAGTCGACAGAAGATGTATGCGGACCGGAAGGTTCGAGATTTAGGGTTTGCCGTTGGTGACCAGGTTCTATTGAAGATTTCACCCATGAAGGCTGTTATCAAGTTTGGTAAGAGGGGCAATTTGAGCCTTAGGTATATTGGCTCATTTGAGATTGTCGGCCGTGTGGGCGATGTACCTTATGAGTTAGCATTGCCGCCAGGCTTGGCAGGAGTTCATCCAATTTTTCATGTTTCGATCCTGAAGAAGTACCATGCCGATGGTACCTACATTGTTCGTTGGTATTCTATATTACTTGATGAGAATTTGTCTTATGAGGAGGAGCCTATTGCGATCTTAGATAGGCAGGTTCAAAAGTTGAGGTCGAAAGAGATTGCTTCTCCGAAGGTGCAATGGAAGCACTGTCCTGTCGAATCCAATATGCGTAGCCGATAACCCCAGTTGTTCGGTGATTCAGGTATTCCCTATTCTTTTCCTTTTTTCGCTCGAGGACGAGCAATGGTTTAATTGGTATCTGATGTAACGATCCGTTTGGTCGTTATAGTCTTTCCAGTATTTTCTCCCCTTTCTAAGCTTGGTTAGCTCATTTTTGAGCCGAGGGGACGGTTGGCATGCTTCTCGAGGTTTCTAGACTTGATTCGGGCCACTTTTTGTGAAATACGAGCTCCAAGAGAAAAAGGGTTGACCAAAAGTTGACTTTTGGGTAAACAAACCTTTTTCAAAAATCCGTCAATTCTTAAAGGTCCGAATGGTCGCTTAGAACTTGTGTGTATATCTAGTTCGGTTCCCAATGCACTCGGATGCATTTTAAGACTTGGCTTGGGAAATTTGAAAAGAGGTTCCGGGGGTTGACTGGGTCAATAAGACCTCCGTTGGAAATTCCGAGGCCACAAGTGCGTTCGTAGAGTGTTTTTATGTGGATCTGTGTATGCGGTTGGTGAGCAGATGGCCTCGGGAGTGGTTCGGGATTTCAATTGAGACTTACAAAATTAGTTGGGTTTCTCGTACCTGGTGTCTGACAACGCGGGACCAGTGCCTTCCTAGCGGCACCGCTGTTGCGGCGGGATAGCCGCTGGGACGGCCAAGTGTGATTTGGCCCAGGCCGTCCCAGCGGTATGTGAGGGCGCTGGGGCGGCGACGCTATTGCTGCCCTAATACCGCCGTGGCAGTATCAGCCCTGTTATTTCATTAAGTGTGTATTAAATAAGCCCTTAGTCTATCATTTATTCCCATTACGAAAATGGAGCTCTTGGGGACTATTCTTGGAGATAATTGGTGAAGAGTCTTGGTGGTAAGTTTTCCTAATTCTCTTTACTTATTTCTTGTTCCTAATCATCATAGATTCCTCTTTCCTTAGTAATTGCTAGCAATGGAAGATAAGAGTGGAGTTAATGAATGTTCTATCTAGGCTTATTAATGATGAAATTGAGGGTGTTTATGCTAGATTTTGATGGATCTAAGGTTGTTAATCATATATCTTCCATTATTAGCATTGAATTCTTGAATCAAAGAGTTAGGGTTTATACCCAAAATTGGGGGTTTTGCTTGAATCTCAAAATTAGGTGAATCCATGCGTTAGATTAACAATTAGTTGTTGGGTTATGATCACCTAGTGCTTAATTTGATAATTTACCCCCGAATTTCTGGTTTTGACCTTGTGGGCCTCGTTTTCCCAAATTCTAGGGTTGGTTTTGACCTAAATTGAATGATAGCAATACTAGTATCATTCTTCATGATTTCTAATCTAGATTTCGAATATGCCTAAACTTCTTTGATCTTGAGGCTCAGCATAAGGGCAAGGCTATAAAGTGATTGTTTGGTATTCTTGTTCTGCCATCCAGGTAGGTTATGGCTTACCCTTGGTGAGACTTCGTATAGCGAAGCATATATTTAGATTATATTGTTGGAGAAAGCATGTAAACCTTCCGGTATGAAGTTGGGTTGGATATTTTCTTAGGTTGAGACCTGTTGCGTGATTGGGGCTAGCCACTCCGTTGTGTTGTGACTTGGTTGTTCGATTGTGTTGTCTTGATGCCACGTGTTGTTAGTAGATACTGAAATCTGTGGTTCCATCTTGATTGTGATATTGTAGTATCTTACGGGTTGATGTCGATACGAGAATAGGACTCTATATGACTTGTGTAGTCTTTCATGATGTTGTTGGCGTACCCATGTTAGTACTTGTGACACTAATATATTGTTGGTGTACCCATGTTGGTACTTGTGACATGGATATGTTGTTGGCGTACCCATTGTTGGTACTTGTGATATTGAGCAAATTCTCGATGTTGACATAAGCAATGCACTCATTCTCATTCTTCATGATATACTGTTGATACACTGTTGGTACTTGATGAAACACGGTGATGAGCTGGGCTCGGTTTTTAAATGAGAGTCTGATATCTGATGTTAGTCTCGGAATCATGGATTGAGAGAGTGCATGGACTCCGTGGGTCCCCCAGGGTGGTGCCGGTGAGAACCCCCGTGGGCAAAGATTCGGGTCTCGTCTGTCTGTTGGGAAAAGATCTGGGACGAGTGGCACTTAGACTTCGCGAGTCACCTTGGGTTGTGCTACGAGATGTCAATATTTTCGTCTGGGGAACATGTGTACACAACATTTGCATGGCATTGCATTGCATTCATACATTACTGCATTACATTGCATCACGACTTACATTGAGATGATTTGGTGTTTTTACTTGTGATATTGGATTCGGATTGGCACATTGACACTTGGCACATTTGGGATTAGATGCTCTACTTAGGCGATGACGTGTACTTGGTTTGATTATGTTTGACTTATACTTCTTGATTTATCAGCCTATCTTGCTTTATTATCTGAATTACGTTAGCTATACTTAGTCGGCCTATGATACCTACCAGTGCTATGGTTTTGTACTAATTTGCACTTCTTTGCATTCTTTTTGTGAATGCAGAGTGCCAGGTTGGGTCTTTCTCCGTCTCCCGTGGCTGATTGTCGTCTTCAGCATAGCATCGAGTTTCCAGCGTGCGCACGCAACATTTGCTGCCTTGAAGACTCTTCCTATTTATTTCTTACAATTTATATTCTGAGACATAGATAGACTTATGTGTTATTATATTCCAGACTTGTATATTTTTCATTAGATCCTCTTGTATGACTTAGACCAGACCCTGGGGGTATTTTCCTTATTCCGCACTATTCTATTATATATTATTGTGAGACTTATGAAATTATTCTTTTCTGCTTGATTGATTTATTTATTTATTTATGTCTTTACTTATCGTTGAGTTGAGGGTTTGCTTACCGAGGTGGGAAAGGTAAGTGTCACACCCCAATCTTGATCGGGGTGTGATGGGCACCCGACCCCGCAACCGGAGTCGAGCGAACCCGCTGACTCCTACTACGTGCTCAATTTTTTTTCAAAACCTCTAAGACAAGTAAACATAAATAGTTTATTGGAATATCCTTTTGTTGTTCTTAAATCAAATAAAACATGTAATCGATATAACTCGTATCATAATACAAAGCTGTCTCCCGAAACCCATGACTCTGTCTGCAAAGTCTCTATCTATACTCGAAAGTCCTGGCACAAGTACGCTGACTCGGCGATACTCCAGAACAAGTGGAGCTTGCCAACCTCGCCGAAGCATCTTCTATCCTGGCTGCTATTCACCTGGGAGTACCGCGCGGCATGAACGCGGTACCCCAGAAGAGGGTCGATGCGGCATTGTGCGAGTATGTAAGACATGAACAGTAACAAGATAAAGGCATATGCAGTATGATTAATAACGGCACAAACATATGGAGCTTATCTGGGTTAGATGTAACTTGTACATGTGAGTGCCTTTCAGGCGGATGCCACGCATGCTTAGTTTCTTTCAAGGAAACGGTACTTCTTATTTACATATACAGAAAATAGAACATTTCGGAGAACGGTGTCCTTTATTTACATTCACAGACGCCGAATACATCGGCTCTCCACCCCCCAACCCCCGGTGTCCCAACATATTATACGTATATATATACGAAAACAAGTACATTTCGAAAACGGTGTTCTTCACTTGCGTTCACAGACGCCGAGTACATCGGCTCTCCCACCCCCCCACCCCAACAGTGTCCCAACAAAGAATATATATAACAGATACATACGCCATTCCGGCTCTCCCATATCCCGCGTCCGGGCATCCCGCGTCGGGATGATAAGCAGTACCGAATCAGGTGGACACAGTTGCCCTTCCCCATTCCCCATATACATATATATTCATCAATATCATGTATCACATAAACAACATGCACATATACGTGTATCATAAGGCGAAGTTATCAATGAAAAGTGTCATTTATGAGAAAAACATCAAATAGGGTCATAAGGTATAGTTTCACCTATTTAGAACCTTTATGGCAGTCATTCTCTATGATAGAATTGCGATATCAAGAAATTGTTTAACATTTCCATATTTTCATTTTTATAGAAGAACATATTATCAACATAACTATCGTAGGCATTTTTTTCATTTTCGATTCTATCATTATCATTATAAGATCATATTATTCACCTTAGTCAAGGAATCATCTTTGTCGTACTTATCATGGACGTATATTCTTTCTTAGCATTATGGTTATCACGGTCATCATAGACATTTTTACATTAGGGTAGCGTTGTACCTATCGTTTGATAATCGGGACAAGGATCAGAAGTTCCCTTAGGATTCCACTCCAAAACAAGCCAAACAAGCAATAGGAAAAGTCCGGGAACAATGGGCCCACCTCGGGTCAAATGAGACGGCGCACACAATTTACGTGTAGTACGTCTCATGACATTACTTATGAGAGTTTTAAAGTAATCAGGTGTCATTTATGCAAGTTCTAAAGGTCTAAGAAGTTTTCCAACATTTCGCACCATTTCTAGTTCAATTCTACTGAATGAATAGTAGCGAATTTCAATCTTGGATTTCGAGGGAAGGAATGGTCCCCGAGGCCCGTATCCAACTTAGTACGTCTAAGACATGCCATAGAAAGAAGGGTGAAGTCTTACATACCTCTTTTCGCTCCTTCTGCTTCTCCAAATCCTTGTTGCAAATCCGCCAAAATCTCTGATTTGGTCATGTTTACCAAACTTCGATTAGTGCATTTAGGATTGGATCTTAAGGTAACACTTGCCGAGAAATTTCTATAAAGATTTCCCCTATAAATACTCCATCCCCAAAATCCAACTCGGCTCATTTCAACAACAAACCCGAGAATGGAACTCGGCCAACATTATTAGCAACAATTCCAACAATTATTCCAACAATGCGTACAATATTTACAATGATTCAATGGCACCCGAAATCTTCAACAAAGAAGTACTCGCACATTTTTCTTGTTCTAGATTCATAATCCATATCAATAACCACTCATTACCAATGTCATTCACGCAATGTAAGAATTCAAACTAATGTCGCATTAACTTTTTCAACATTCCGATAACGATCACAACTTCATTCCCAACCACCAAACCTACATTTTTCACCCTAGAATCCATAATAACAATACTAAAATATCAAATAAAATTACGTCACCATACTTGCCAAACTATACCTCATTCGGCCACACTAGTAACATCCATATTTTCCATGAATTTTCCATGTTTTCTATACATTACCACAACAACCAACAAGCTATATACACTTAGTCCATATTTTCTACACAATGCAACACATACACGGCCAACCACTATGCATGCACGCCACACTTCAATACACAAGATTCCATGTTTTTCATTCATTTCTCCATACTACAACATATACCAACATCCATAACACATAAGAAAAGATTGGTTCTTACCTTTTTCTCTTCAACATTCCCTCTTGGCTAGGGTTGCTAAATTGATGAAACAAGCATCTTATCTTCCGAAATAACTACACCACGTTGTAGAGGGCCCTTGAATTGGTAGGAATACATGGAGAAAATAATTTTTAGAACAAGATTTCAAGGGGGCAAAATTACTCCCCCTTGGCCGAATACACTACTTGCTCTTCTTCTTCTTTCTTTCCATTTTTTTTTTTTTTTGTTCTTATTTCTCTTAAATGAAATAACACCTCTCCCATATATATATATATTGCTTGCATGTGAGGGGCACATGCCCCCTCTCTAGATTTTTCTTTTCTTTTTCCTCTTTTTCTTTATTTTTTTCTAGACTTTTCTTGAAATTTCTTAAAATTTAATCCAAGAAGACTAAATGTCTTGCCACATAAGCTTTGGCCCCTTTTCAAGACTTTTTCTTGAACTTGGTGAAATTACTATTTTACCCCTTGACTTTCCTTAATATTACCATTTTGTCCCTATCCTTCCACATTATTTTCACGGCCCATTTTGCGAATTTCTCTTCTTGCCCCTAGCCTTTCTCAATATTTCCGTCCAATAATATTCATAAATAATATTCCTAACCAACTCGTTCATTAAAATTATTTTAGATCGTAGTCTTGTCCTTAACTTTTCACCATTGCCTCACAATATCCGAACGTACGAGATACGGGCTATAACATCCTCCCCCCCTTTAGAACATTCGTCCTCGAATGTTCAACTAACCTTATGGGTGCCATAATATTTCGGGAGGGTTCCTTTTATAGCTGCTCTTTCCTTTATGCCCGTTCTTTATCCTTTACCTCATTTTCCTTATAATCGGACTCCTTGATCCTTTCATGAGCCCTTGCTCCATGTCATAGGTTTTTCTAACTCATTGTTGCTTCGTTTCTACTTTCCTCCCAAGTATCCTGGCGACATGCCAACATATTTTGAACTCTGATTCCAAGCTAATAGGTTTCTCTTTCTGATACTTGATAGTGTTGCGGTTCCTTTTTAGGGTTTAATATAATATGGTCTCCCCCCCTTTAAGGGGCTCCTTATACCAAAAATCTTTCTATAAAGCCTTCGTTTATACCTTATTTCTCATCTTTCTTCTAACTCCATGCCTAGCATCCCAGAAACTTCTTACCCTAAGTTTTCTTTACCTTCCACCTTTGTCGTCCTTTTGTCCACATTCCCATCCACTATTCGTCCTTTCACTTTCTTAGTTCGCTTGTTCGTAATTTTTTCCTTGACTGCACATTTGTGCTGTAGCTGTGTATCCATATCTCTTCCGAACACTATTCAAGCCTATCCAACCTTCCGGAACTGTGACGCATTCCCTGTCTCTTCTCCAGTCTAACCTACCTCATTTTATGTGACCCCGTATGGCTTCCAACCATTCCGTATACTCTGATTTCCCTTAGGTCACTCTTAGCTTCTCATTTGTCCCTTATATCTCCATTTGTAAAACTTTTAGTTTACTTCCCAGGGGGGTCACCCATCCTGAAATTGCTCCCACCTGAGCACGCTTAACCTCGAAACTTTGGCGGAATTCGGTGCCTTAACACTGATATTTTTGCGTCCGCTTTCTTACATGGCCCTTACTACTCGATCTGAAACCAATCAAAACTTTACAACTTCCGAGACATTTTCGTAATACGTCCTTTCTTCTACAATGACCGTTTTGCCCTTTTTAATTCCTGATACTCACCTTCCGCCTATATGTATAACTATTTCCTGTCCAGCGCCCAGCTCCACATAACAGAACAAATACATCCATTCAGTCTCACTTCTTTGACTTCCATATCATCCTTCGCCCTTCTCCGCCGATACTGGGCGCCTGCGGAAATCAACGATTAATATAAGGAATCTTATTTCCTATGTCTTGGCTCTATCGCACGATCTAATAACAGAAAGAAGGTCAACCATTCCTAAATGCCCCGTGACCTCCTCGTTTATAAATGTGGCCGGCTTCACACCCATAAATGTGACTCTACCGGACACGACTTTGCAGACAACCCTTGGACCGACCTGCTCTGATACCACTTTGTCACACCCCAATCTTGATCGGGGTGTGATGGGCACCCGACCCCGCAACCGGAGTCGAGCGAACCCGCTGACTCCTACTACGTGCTCAATTTTTTTTTTTTTTTTTTTTTCAAAACCTCTAAGACAAGTAAACATAAATAGTTTATTGGAATATCCTTTTGTTGTTCTTAAATCAAATAAAACATGAATCGTATATAACTCGTATCATAATACAACCGTCTCCCGAAACCCATGACTCGTCGCAAAGTCTCTATCTATACTCGAAAGTCCCGGCACAATGTACGCCGACTCGGCGATACTCCGAACAAGTGGAGCTTGCCAACCTCGCCGAAGCATCTTCATCCCGGTTGCTATTCATCCGGGAGTACCGCGCATGAACGCAACCCCCGAAGAAGAGGGGTCGGACGAGCATTGACCGAGTATGTAAGACATGAACGTAACAAGATAAAGGCATATGCGTATGATTAATAACGGCACAAACATATGGAGCTTAAAGAGAGGGTTAGATGTAACTTGTACATGAGTGCCTTTCATGGGCGGATGCCACGCATGCTTAGTTTCTTTCAAGGAAACGGTACTTCTTATTTACATATACAGAAAATAGAACATTTCGGAGAACGGTGTCCTTTATTTACATTCACAGACGCCGAATGCATCGGCTCTCCCACCATGCATGCCCTTTTTGTCCCAACATATTATACGTATGACATATACAGAAAAAGTACATTTCAGAAAACGGTGTTCTTCACTTGCGTTCACAGACGCCGAGTACATCGGCAATCCCACCCCCCAACCCCAACAGTGTCCCAACATAGAATATATATCACATATACGGACGTAACATTTCGTAAAACGTGTTTCGGCTCTCCCATATCCCGCGTCCGGCATCCCGCGTCCGGGATGTATATAAGCATCACATGAATCGGTGGACACGGTTGCCCTTCCCCATTCCCCATATACATATATATTCATCAATATCATGTATCACATAAACAACATGCACATATACGTGTATCATAAGGCGAAGTTATCAATGAAAAGTGTCATTTATGAGAAAAACATCAAATAGGGTCATAAGGTATAGTTTCACCTATTTAAAACCTTTATGGTAGTCATTCTCTATGATAGAATTGCGATATCAAGAAATTGTTTAACATTTCCATATTTTCATTTTTATAGAAGAACATATTATCAACATAACTATCGTAGGCATTTTTTTCATTTTCGATTCTATCATTATCATTATAAGATCATATTATTCACCTTAGTCAAGGAATCATCTTTGTCGTACTTATCATGGACGTATATTCTTTCTTAGCATTATGGTTATCACGGTCATCATAGACATTTTTACATTAGGGTAGCGTTGTACCTATTGTTTGATAATCGGGACAAGGATCAGAAGTTCCCTTAGGATTCTACTCCAAAACAAGCCAAACGAGCAATAGGAAAAGTCCGGGAACAATGGGCCCACCTCGGGTCAAATGAGATAGCGCACACAATTTACGTGTAGTACGTCTCATGACATTACTTATGAGAGTTTTAAAGTAATCGGGTCTCATTTATGCAAGTTCTAAAGGTCTAAGAAGTTTTCCAACATTTCGCACCATTTCTAGTTCAATTCTACCGAATGAATAGTAGCGAATTTCAATCTTGGATTTCGAGGGAAGGAATGGTCCCGAGGCCCGTATCCAACTTAGTACGTCTAAGACATGCCATAGAAAGAAGGGTGAAGTCTTACATACCTCTTTTCGCTCCTTCTGCTTCTCCAAATCCTTGTTGCAAATCCGCCAAAATCTACAATTTGGTCATGTTTACCAAACTTCGATTAGTGCATTTAGGATTGGATCTTAAGGTAACACTTGCCTGCCGAAATTTCGGCAGCATTTCCCCTATAAATACTCCATCCCCAAAATCCAACTCGGCTCATTTCAACAACAAACCCGAGAATGGAACTCGGCCAACATTATTAGCAACAATTCCAACAATTATTCCAACAATGCTTACAATATTTACAATGATTCAATGGTACCCGAAATCTTCAACAAAGAAGTACTCGCACATTTTTCTTGTTCTAGATTCATAATCCATATCAATAACCACTCATTATCAATGTCATTCATGCAATGTAAGAATTCAAACTAATATCGCATTAACTTTTTCAACATTCCGATAACGATCACAACTTCATTCCCAACCACCAAACCTACATTTTTCACCCTAGAATCCATAATAACAATACTAAAATATCAAATAAAATTACGTCACCATACTTGCCAAACTATACCTCATTCGGCCACACTAGTAACATCCATATTTTCCATGAATTTTCCATGTTTTCTATACATTACCACAACAACCAACAAGCTATATACACTTAGTCCATATTTTCTACACAATGCAACACATACACGGCCAACCACTATGCATGCACGCCACACTTCAATACACAAGATTCCATGTTTTTCATTCATTTCTCCATACTACAACATATACCAAGCATCCATAACACATAAGAAAAGATTGGTTCTTACCTTTTTCTCTTCAACATTCCCTCTTGGCTAGGGTTGCTAAATTGATGAAACAAGCATCTTATCTTCCGAAATAACTACACCACGTTGTAGAGGGCCCTTGAATTGGTAGGAATACATGGAGAAAATAATTTTTAGAACAAGATTTCAAGGGGGCAAAATTACTCCCCCTTGGCCGAATACACTACTTGCTCTTCTTCTTCTTTCTTTTTTTTTTTTTTGTTTTTTTTTTTTGTTCTTATTTCTCTTAAATGAAATAACACCTCTCCCATATATATATATATATATATATATATATAGCTTGCATGTGAGGGGCACATGCCCCCTCTCTAGATTTTTCTTTTCTTTTTCCTCTTTTTCTTTATTTCTTTTCTAGACTTTTCTTGAAATTTCTTAAAATTTAATCCAAGAAGACTAAATGTCTTGCCACATAAGCTTTGGCCCCTTTTCAAGACTTTTTCTTGAACTTGGTGAAATTACTATTTTACCCCTCGACTTTCCTTAATATTACCATTTTGTCCCTATCCTTCCACATTATTTTCACGGCCCATTTTGCGAATTTCTCTTCTTGCCCCTAGCCTTTCTCAATATTTCCGTCCAATAATATTCATAAATAATATTCATAACCAACTCGTTCATTAAAATTATTTTAGATCGTAGTCTTGTCCTTAACTTTTCACCATTGCCTCACAATATCCGAACGTACGAGATACGGGCTATAACAGTAAGTGCCCGTACGACTTATCCAACATGGGTCGTGACAGGATTCCATGGTTGACCAAATCCCTAACTACCACAAAAACCCTAGATCAGTACCAAATGCACAAATATATACATATAAGGAAGATAATTAAACATTCTAAAAGCATAATTGAAGAAAGGAAGAAAAAATACTTTAACTGATTTTCAGTTACAAAAAGGGAGAAAATCGCACAAGAACGAGGTTCAGTTCAAATCGGCTGGAAGAGAGCGGTTTCAAAGAAGGGCTTCGACCCGTATCTGGCCAACTCCGGCTAGAAGAAAGAGATATTTATATTTATACTTCGGAAAGAGCAACTATATATGTAATGTCCTAGCGGTCAGCAAGGGGTAGCGGCCAGGGCAACATTTCCATAAGAACTAAGGGGCTTTTCATGAATTGATATACTACTTTAATGGAAACAACTCCTATATATATATATATATATATATATATATATATATATATATATATATATATATATATATATATATATATATATATATATATATATATACAAAAAAAATAAAAAAGGTTACAATTTCCAAAAGACACGGCACAAACTTTAAGACATGATGAATTTACAAATGTAACAGACATTGTTTATATTAAAATTAAATCAATGTGCTTTTGAAATAACAAAAAACAAGGAAAATGTCAACTTGAGTATTTAATATATTAGAAACACGGTTACTCATTAGTTAAAAGTATTAATATAACTTAAACTACATTGAAAATTTATACAAATGGATCTGGAAGGAACGTGCAACATTCGTGTCGAAAACTAGTCAATCTATATCTCCATTTACTACTTTATAGAAGCAATTTAATATAAATTGGTATAAACACTTAATTTTTCCGATAGATTAGCCATGCGGGTTAGGAGGATCTTTGCGCATATCCTTGAGAGTCCGCTTGGATTCCATGGGTGACCAAATCCCTAACTACCAAAAAAACCCTAGATCAGCTCCAAATGCACAAATATATACACACACACACACACACACACACACACACACACACGTATATATATATATATATATATATATATATATATATATATATATACAAGGAAGATAATTAAATATCATAAAAGCACAATTGAAGAAGGAAAGACAAAAACTTTAATTGAGTTTCAGTTACCAAAATGAAGAAAATCTCACTAGAACGAGGTTCAGTCCAAATCGCCTGGAACCGAGTGGTTTCAAAGCAGGCCTTCGACTCGTATCTGTCCAACTCCTACTAGAAGATAAAGACATTTCTATTAATAGAAATGAAACTTCTTAGGAAAGAGCAACTGTATATGTAATATCCTAGCTGTCAGCAAGGGGCAGCGACCCATAAGAATGAAGGGTTTTTCATGAATTGATATACTACTTAAATGGAAAGAACTCCTTTATATATATGTCACTATAAAAAAGAAAAAGGTTACAATTTCTGAAAGACATGGCAGGAACTTTAAAACACGACGAACTTACAAACGTAACAGACATTGTTTCTGTTAACATTAAATCTATGTGCTTTTGAAGTATCAAAAAACAAGGAAAATTTCAACTTGAATATTTAATATATTAGAAATACGATTAGTCATTTGTTACATGTTTTAATATAAATTAAGCTACATTGAAAATTTACACAAATTAATCTTGAAGGCACGTGCAACATACATGTCAAAAACTAGTAAATATATAACTCCATTTACTACTTTATCGAAGCAATTTAATATATATTGGTATAAACACTGAATTTTTCTGGTAGATTAGTTGCACGAGTTAGGTGGATCTTTCTGGATATCATTGAGAGTCCGCTTGGATTCGATGGTTGACCAAATTCCTAACTACCACAAAATCCCTAGATCAGCTGTAAATGCACAAATATATAGATATAAAGAAGATAATTAAACATCTTAAAAGCACAATTGAAGATGGTACGACAAAAACTTTAATTGAGTTTCAGTTTTAAAAATGTAGAAAATCTAACTACCACGAGGTTCAATTCAAATCGCCTGGAACAGAGCAGTTTCAAAGCAGGGCTTCAACCTTTATCTGGCCAACTCCGACTAGAAGAAAAAGATATTTCTGTTGATAAAAATGAAACTACTTAGGAAAGCGCAACTATATATGTAATATCCTAACAGTCAACAAGGGCAGCGACCCATAAGAATGAAGGGTTTTTCATGAATTGATATACTACTTAAATGGAAAGAACTCCTTTATATATATATGTCACTATAAAAAAGAAAAAGGTTACAATATCTCAAAGACATGGCACAAACTTTAAGACATGATGAACTTACAAATGTAACAGACATTGTTTATGTTAACATTAAATTATGTTAACATTAAATCCTTTTGAAATATCCAAAAACAAGGAAAATGACAACTTGAATATTTAGTATATTAGAAACACGATTAGTCATTAGTTATATGTTTATAAAAATTAAAATACATTGAAAATTTACACAAATTGATTTGGAAGGCATGTACAACATACGTGTCGAAAACTAGTAAATATATATATATATCTCTATTTACTGCTTTATTGAAGCAATTTAATATAAATGGGTATAAAGACAGAATTTTTCTGATAGATTAGCCACATGAGTTAGGCGGATCTTTCTGGATATCCCTGAGAGTCCGCTTGGATTCCATGGTTGACCAAATCCCGAACTACTACAAAAACCCTATATAAATTCCGAATGCACAAATATATGTATAGGGAAGTAAATTAAACACCGTAAAAGAAAAATTGAAGAAGGGAAGACAAAAACTTTAATTGAGTTTCGGTTACAAAAACGGAGAAAATCTCACTGCAATGAGGTTCAGTCCAAATCGCCTGGAACAGAGAGGTTTCGAAGCAGGGCTCCGACCCGTATCTCGCCAACTCCTACTAGAAGAAAAAGATATTTCTATTGATAGAAATGAAACTTCTTAGGAAAGAGCAACTATATATGTAATATCCTGCTGTCAGCAAGGAGCAGCGACCCATAAGAATGAAGGGTTTTTCATGAATTGATATACTACTTAAATGGAAAGAACTCCTTTATATATATGTCACTATAAAAAAGAAAAAAGGTTACAATTTCTTATAGACATGGCACAAACTTTAAAACACGATGAACTTACAAACGTAACAGACATAGTTTATATTAACATTAAATTTATGTGCTTTTGAAGTATCAAAAACAAGAAAAATTTCAACATGAATATTTAATATATTAGAAACACGATTAGTCATTTGTTACATGTTTTAATATAAATTAAACTACATTGAAAATTTACACAAACAGATTTGGAAGGCACGTACAACATACATGTCAAAAACTAGTCATTATATATATCCATTTACTACTTTTTCGAAGAAATTTAATATAAATTGGAATAAACACCGAAATTTTCTGATAGATTAGCCGCACGAGTTCGGAGGATCTTTCTGGATATCCTTGAGAGTCCACTTGGATTCCATGGTTCACAAAATCCCTAAATACCACCAAAACCCTAGATCAGCTCCAAATGCACAAATATATACATATAAAGAAGATAATTAAACATCTTAAAACACAATTGAAGAAGGGAAGAAAAAAACTTTAATTGAGTTTCAGTTTCAAAAATTGAGAAAAGCTAACTAGCACGAGGTTCAATTCAAATCGTCTGGAACAGAGCGGTTTCGAAGCAGGGCTGCGACCCTTATCTGGCCAACTCCGACTATCAGAAAGAGATATTACTGTTGATAAAAATGAAACTACTTAGGAAAGCGCATCTATATATGTAATATCCTAGCCGTCAGCAAGGGGCAGCGACCCATAAGAATGAAGGTTTTTTCATGAATTGATATGCTACTTAAATGGAAAGAACTCCTTTTTATATATGTCCCTATAAAAAAGGAAAAGGTTACAATATCTCAAAGACATGGAACAAACTTTAAGACACGATGAACTTACAAATGTAACAGATATTGTTTATATTAACATTAAATCTATGTGCTTTTAAAATATCAAAAAACAAGGAAAATGTCAACTTGAATATTTAATATATTAGAAACACGATTGGTCATTTTGTCACGACCCAATCAGAGGGCCATGACGGGCACCCGAAACTAACCTACCGAGCACCTCTTGATATACATCTCATAATCATATCTAGGTGGAACAGAAAGATAACTCATAAATATCATAATCTGTAAAGGCATGAGTCCAAGAGATATATGCACATCTCTACAATCATCATCAACTATACCCATGTAAGCAAGCCGACAAGGCTGCCAAAAATGACATACAAAAATTTGAACCGATGAGGTTATAGAACATCTAACTATATACATCTGTGTACGAGCCTCTACATGGAGTGCATAACATCATAAAGACTTGGCAGGATCCCGCCATGACTATATATGCACAGAAGAGAATAATACCTGCTGAACCACCGCTTCGGAATAAAAGGAGCGTGCATGTACAATCGTTGATGAAGGGGCCTAGGGGTCTGGTCTCCCTGCGGGCATGAACGCAGCGTCCACAAATGAAAGGACGTCAGTACGAATAATGTACCGAGTATGTAAGGCATGAATAACAGAATAACAAAAGCATGAAGATAAGATAAGATAAAGAGATCAATCAGTACCTCTGAGTGCCTCTTAAGGCGTATGTCATACATGCTTAGCTTTTAAAAAAAACATTTTCATACATACTTATATATAGTATCCTGCCCGGCCATTTAGGCTCGATGTTATCATCATATCATCATGCCGCATTCGGGACATCCCGCGTCCGGGGTAACATCATAACCTGCCCACTAAAGTGGTGTGCAGATCTACGTGCCTGCTCGGCCGACTATATTGCGGCATGGTGTGAGAAAATACATACGTATGTATAAAGCATGCATGATAGCCCAAATAAAAGCTATAACTCTATCGTAGTGATGTAAGGTCACTAAACCTCCGATTATCATTATCGAGCTACCATCACGAATATATCTTACCTTGAAAGAACAAAATCATAAGATGAGATCAACATCAATGAATAAAGTCAATAATCATATAAGAAAGATCAATAATCATAAGACAATTATCAACAATCTCGTAAGAACTTCGAAAATCATAAGCTTCTAGCATTTTTAGAATAGAGACATTATGAATATCATGTGTAATTTCACAACAATGGGATCATGCCTTAAGAAAGAAAGGGACAGACTTAACATACCTTTTCGTGTCCTTAACTACTTAACGTTTTCCTCCCAAGCTCACAAATCTGCATTCATACTAGAGTTAAGTCTTGAAAATACTCATAAGTTCAAACTAGAGTAATTAGTGAACTAGCGGAATTTGGGCAGCACTTCCCCTATTTTATCTAATTCCACCAAATTCCCAAACAACTCCCAACTGACAATAACAACATCAACAATACCATAATCAAAAGATTTCATTCAAACTAAACTCAATTCAATCCCAAAACTTCTTTTCATAATCAATCCATAACAACAAGTTCAACACAACCCCTTATAAACTTGTATACAACACTTCTTTAACATCATTATTATCCCTCATAACAAGATTATGCTCAAAACATGCTAATAATTATAGCTCAAGTTAATTCCTAACTCAAAATATCATCAATTCACATTTGAACTTTTCCTCCTATTTCTTTTCTTCAAATCTTAACATAATTACCAAATAAACTCATAAGCATGAAACTAAGATGAAAACTTACCTCAAAATTAAAGAATACTTCAATTCCAAGGTTACTCCACCTTACAAAGCCTCACCCAAGCATCTTCAAGAAGATGAGACAAGTGTAAAGCTCACTTGGAAACCCAAACACTTTAATCTTCGCCTTGATCTTTAATTTGGGCTTAGAAATATGTTTGAATGTGTTTTGAGAGGGCTCTAGTTGTTTCTAGGACTTGGGGTTATGTCTAAAATGATTAAAATGAAGAGGGGTCATCATACTTAAATTCTGAAAATTTTCACCTACTTTGTATTATACGGTTCGTATAACTTGGTCGTATAACATTATACGGTTCGTATAAATCGGTTGTATAATATTATACGGGTCGTAACTTTGGCCTCGTATCTCAGATTTGCAATCTGTCCGTTGCATTGGATAGAAGACTCTCTGAACTTGAATTTACATAGATTATACATTCCATAACTCCTCATATGCTAAGAGATATACCTCCCTCAAGTTGGACTAAAAATCCTGTCAAAAATTCTGCCAAGCTTTCCTAAAGTCTTGACAAATTTATTTTCTTCGACTCGCTTGACCCCGGAACCTTTAGATGCTTAACACTTATTAAAAGTCTTTCTTAACCTTATAAAGGTTCCATGGCCTCTCCGGCTTACGCTAGTTTACCTCACAACCAATGCAAAAATTTGCGGGGTGTAGCATTATATATATGTACGGTCCGTATCCTTGGACGTATAACATTATACGACCAACATGCTAGTCGTATAAAATTATACGGTCCGTATAGTTGGCCGTATAATACCACCTCCAAAAATGCCTTCTCTGGAAATTTTTAAAATCCTTAAATACGGTCCATATCTCACTTATTCGACCCTTATACCATATTTTCCAAAAACAACTTCTGACAAACCTTCCCACTTTGATTCACTTATTCTCCAATCCTTCCGTAACTCACCAAACAAGAATTTAAGCACTTATGAACACAAGTTAAACATGTCCAACCACATATATGTCCAACCACATATAAACATATGTTAAATTGTCATGTTGTACTCAGTTCTCTCTTATTGTGACACATATTATCGGAGAGAGGAAGGATAATAAGTTTAGGCTTGAATTGTGATATAAACTTATTACTGTACGTAGATGAAAACTTGATGTATGAATTACTGTTGATGATAATATATAGAAAAATGGAGCTTCTTGGTGATACAAGGCTTAGTGTGAGGTGTACTTTCTATATGTGGAAGTAAAGAGGGGTATAGACTCTTATGTTGTGTGAGACAGTTTGCATGATCCATTTCATGGTTGAGTTGATCTAAGTCTTGATATGACTTGTGGCTTGTGACTTGTACATTCACTATTGCTTTATTGGTTTGCATTGATTTACTATGTTTACACTCATTTATGTATTCATACACTCATACATGATGGAAATAGTTCGGTAAGGATTCATGAAAGACTTGTGGCATGATGCCTTGTGTTTGACACTGATATTGCTAATTGTTCATAGTCCATACATACTAATAAACTGAAATACATTGAGACATACATTGTGATGTATAATTAGTGAAGAAGTTAATATAATCTTCTTATTGAACTTGTGATGCTATTTGTGGCTAGTTGTGAGCTCGTGGTCCGAGGTTCGTTCCCAAAATGAGTGGTGTATATATATGTATGGAAAGGCACATATGTGACCTAGATTATGGGCTCGTGGTCCTAGGTCAGTTTCGGAGACAAGAGGTATATTGATATGGCCGCAACCGAGGTTCTTTCCGGGGCGGAGGATTTATGACTCGGGTCCCAGGAGTGGATCCCAAATGAGTGGTACATGGACACCATTGGTCCTCTGCAGATCATGACTACTGAGATATGACATCAGTAGCATGTGTGTGATGTGCATTTGGCCAATGCATTGCAAATCATCATATTTTGCATTGCACATCATCACATTTTATTCTGCATTATTATATGCTCATTTGTTTCTGATTTTGGTATGGATGTTGAATGCCTATTATAATATAATGATGACCATTCACTGAGTTAAATTATGGATTAGTGACCCTACCTAGGGAAGGAACTTGGACTTGTTATTATTAGGTGAGATTATTGAAACTTGACAGACTTGTGGTTTAGAAGCTTCATCTTAGGTTATGACTCTGTTATGGGATATTCTGTAACTTGGAATTAAGTATTAATTCTGTTTATCTTGTTGATTTTACGCTTATATACATGAACTAATCTTAGTCGGCCTATGATGCTTACCGGTATATAGTGTTTGTACTGATAGTACCTTGCTGCACCCTTTTTGAGTGCAGATTGTGTTCCTGAGATTTCATCCAGATTACATCTCTAGCTTGAAGCTAGTTTGCTCGATCAGATCTGAGGGTGAGCTTCTATCCATGCCATACCACCTGAAGATCTCTCTTTCCAGACGACTATTTTTATTCTAACATTATTGTTAGTATATTTGAGATATATTTCATTCTTTAGACATTGTTCGTTAGAGTCCTTGTCTTTCAGATCTTGGGGGTGTTATAGTTAAGCCTTCTGCATATTATCAATTAATTTTTTACTTGTTTTATTTATTCATTCATTCACTTATCTATTGACTGTTAATAAATGATTAAAGAAGTTGAAATTGGCTAATGATTAATGCATTAACGGGTAAGGGTTCGCCTACTAGGGATAATAAAGTAGGTGCCCGCACGATCGGTAATTAGGGTCGTGACAATGGGATCCTCATACTGGCGCTCTTTCACCCCAACCACTAAAGACGAATAGCTAAATCCTGGATAGTGATTCCTGTATCGCCCAAGTCCAATATTCGAACTCCTAGCCAGCTAACTACTGAAGCTCATGAGCTAACTCCCATTTCTCTGGCTGAACATCACATAAACTACCCAGGGATTTGCAGCTAAGAGCATCTGCTACTACATTCGCCTTTCAAGGATGATATAAGATACTAACATCATAATCTTTTAATAACTCTAACCATCGTCTCTGCCATAAGTTCAACTACTTCTGCTTGAAAATATACTGCAGACTCTTATAAGTTGTATAAATATCAACATGAACGCCATACAAATAGTGCCTCCACATCTTCAATGCATAAATCACCGTAGCTAATTCTAGATCACGTGTTGGATAGTTCTTTTCGTGCTTCCGAAACTGCCTTGAAGCATATGCTATAACCTTGCCATGCTGCATTAACACACAACCTAGCCCAACGCCTGAGGCATCACAATAAATAACATAGCCCTCCGATCCTTCTATAAGTGTCAGAACCGGGGCGGAAGTCAATCTATTCTTCAACTCCTGGAAACTGCGCTCACAAGCGTCCGTCCATTGAAACTTAGCTGATTTCTGAGTCAACTTCATCAGTAGTGCAGAAATAGAAGAAAAACATTCTACAAACCTCCTGTGATAACCTGTCAAACCCAGAAAACTACTAACTTCAGTAGGTGTTGTAGGCCTCGGCCAAGTCTTCGCAACTTCAATCTTTTGAGTATCCACCCGAATGCCATCAGTCGAAATAATATGTCCCAGAAAAGTCACATAATTCAACCAGAACTCACCTTTAGAGAACTTTGGACATAACTTTCGAGCCTGAAGAACTCTAAATGTCACGACCCAACCCCGTAGGCCATGACTAGTGTCCGAATTGGACACTCATACGCACCTGATACTCAGAATCAGCATACTAAACTCGCATAAATACAAATGGTCACACATAGTCTCAGATTATCGCATAAGAGCAAACATATATCAGAAAAGCCGGCGAGGCCGTCATAATGTACATAACATCTCAATCTATGCATAAGCAGCCGACAAGGCTGCCACGGCGAATAGGACCGCCCAAACATAAAGCATACCAACATATCTGTACAGAAATGACCATAACCCACATACATGTCTACAGACCTTTAAACAGAACAACAGAATCATATGACGGGACAGGGCCCCGCCGTACCCCCCGAATGAATATATACATATGCAACGGAAAAGTATATATACCAAAATATAGGCTCCGGACGAAGGAGCACTCCCAAATAGCAGAATAGGTGTACTAGGCTGGTGGATCACCAATCTAGGCGTTTATACCTGCGGGCATAAAACGCAGCCCCCGAAGAAAGGGGGTCAGTACGGAATATGTACCGAGTATGCAAAGCAAGGAATACAATAACAGAATCATAATCGAAACCAAAGATGCGGAAAAAGTAGATACAATATGCAAAATGTCAAAATGTTTACTTTAAAAAAAACAAATCATGCATGCATAGGCTCTTAGAATATGGTCGCCCTCCGACATTGGCGCCATAACACATCATACTCCAGAAGGTTTCATATCTCCGAACCCGACATATCACATAGCACATCATAACGCCATAACACATCATAATGCCAAATATACTCGGAACCCGGCCTCTAGCGAGGCTCGGCGAACCGGACACATCATACTCCGGAATATATCATAGTGCGCACGAACATAACCGGCCCGGGACTCGGCGAAGGATGTAACAATCATATGCACGAGCAGAGTCGTGAGTAACCATATGCATAAACAATTATCATCAACTCGATAAGTAAATAAGTAATCCATACTCGGAAGTTAAGGTGACAATCACACTAAGTTCTTTCCGAAAGTCGCTAGAAACGAACATAGAAAAGCCTCGGGGCCCACGGACGGGTACCAACCCCATCCGAGCCCACCTATGAAAGTTGGGGGATTTTATGCCTTATGGAATCTCCTATGAACGTTTCGGGGCGATCCGAGCTCGTCTACGGAAGTTACGGACGTTCGTAGTTACGGAGTCTTTTAGGAATAAAATTCTTTACATAACTTTTGAAATCCAAACAAATGAAACCATAAGTGACTTAGTTAGGCTACATTAAGAGAGTAAATCTTTAGAAGCGAATAAGATACGTATATAAGCTCGGATCTCAAGAGCGGAGTTACTCCGAGGCTCGCGTCATAGCCTACTTAACACTAGGACATGCCAAAAGAAAGAAAGATAGGGCTTTACATACTCGTCTGCTCTCAAGCTAATCCAAACCTCACGCCTCGGGCACTCCAAGATCTACATAACGCCAATATATATCAAACATTAGGCATAAGCATTTAGGCATTCAATTCCAAACGAACACCAAATTCTACAGAAATTTGGGCAGCATTTCCCCTGTAAATACAACAACCCCGAGAATTTAACTCGGCCAATTCAACAACAACAACACCAACAACCATTCTAACAACATCAACAATCAATCCGAAATGCATTATAACATTAGTAACTCTCTCTTTACATTAACCAACAACATTCATTATATTCGGTTCAACTACTTACATTCAAGCCAACATCAACGCTCATACACTCGATTACTAATCCGAAACCATTAAAACAATTTTCAAGAACGCTTTAAACAATTCACACAATATTTCAAACAACCCAAACATTATTCCAACTCACCCGAGACTACCCCAAACCCGAGAACAACCACATCCATATTCCTCTCTCCCAAATTCATTATTTACCCCAACAATCCATGCATTAATAATGTCACTTTCATAAATACAAAAATCACAATAAAAGCACATTAACCTCCAAATCAGCCCGTAACCATCACAACATCAATTTGAATCATTAAACTTGCATTTTCATCATAGAATCCATGACGACGATGACTAAAATGCTAACTAAAGTTTGCTCATTCTCAACCACACAAGGGGGACCCTATACAGCCAACACCCCACCATACCAACTTCATGATTTTCATTCTTTTCTTCACACTACAACAATCAAAACATGCTAACTAGAATTAATTCATTACTTTTTAACACAACACAACACAACACACACACACGGCTATACACATGCACACGGCTTCACCTCCCCATGCAATCTTTTCATGAATTTCATCTATATTTACATACTACGACACACATAAACCATCCATAACATATAAAAACAAGATTAAACCTTACCTTTCTTCGCAACTTCACAACTTGGCTAAGGTGGTGAATGAGGAAAACGAGTAGTCTATTGATCCCAACAACACTCCCACGTTAACGAGGACCCTCCAACTAGTAGGTTTGCTTGAAGAACCAATTTTTTTCTTGATCAATTCTTGGCCTTAAATTTTTGCTCCTATGGCCGAAAGCCTTGCCCCTTTTTTTTCTTCAAGTTTCTTGATTTTTCTAGAGGGATGAAGTGATGAACAAGATGACTAAGTCATCTTTTTAATACCCATGTATAAGGCTCCATGTGGCCATGGCCCACACCAAGGTGGCCGGCCACATGCCCCTATTTTTTTCTATATTTTTTTTTCATGGAATAAATACTTTCCAAAAATAACATTTGACCCCAAATGTTTCCTTAATATTTCCATGCCAATAAAGTCATACACCACTTGTGCTTTTAAAGCAAACAAAAATCTCAATTTCGTATCTCGGAATAGTCTTGCCCCTAACTTATCGTAGTTAATCCGGATTGTCCCGTTGTTCAAAATACGGGATATAACATCCTCCCCTCCTTTAGAACATTCTTCCTCGAATGTTAAACTAACCCCACGGGTCTTACAAACAGTTCGGGGGAGTTTCTTTTATAACTATCACACACAATTCATTCATTAATCAACATAGTCAAATAAGGAGTTTAGATTACCTGTAGGTACCGAAAATAGGTGAGGATACTTCTTCTTCATCTGCTCCTCAGCTTCCCAGGTCATTTCCTCCCGGTTATTGTTCCGCCATAGCACCTTAACAGAAGCCACATCTCTATTCCGTAACTTTCTTACCTGACGATCCATTATGGCTATAGGCTGCTCTTCATAAGATAGCTCTTCTGTGACCTGGATATCATCTACAGAAAATATTCTGGAAGGGTCACCAATGCATTTGCGAAGCATAGAAATGTGGAATTACGGATGCCACTTTCGCTCCCAATCGGCGGGCAGATCTAATTCATAGGCAACCTTGCCTATTCTGGGATAATACGATAAGGCCCAATATATCTTGGACCGAGCTTCCCCTTTTTGCCGAATCTCATAACACCCTTCATAGGTGATACTTTCAGGAATACCCAATCACCAACCTGAAACTCTAGATGTCAACAACGATTATCTGCATAGGACTTCTGTCGACTCTGGGCCGCTAATAATCTTTCCCGAATAAGCTTCACTTTATCAACTGCTTGCTGGATCACATCTGGGCCAATTAATTTAGTTTCGCCAACATCGAACTAGCCAATTGGTGACCTGCATTTCTTGCCGTACAGAGCCTCGTACGGTGCTATCTGGATCTTTGGAATGGTAGCTATTATTATAAGCGAACTCAACCAGTGGCAAGCGGTCATCCCAGCTACCTCTGAAATCAATAACATAGGCCCGTAACATATCTTCTAGTGTCTGGATAGTACGCTCGGCTGGTCCATCAGACTGAGGATGGAATGTTGTGCTAAGACTCACTTGGGTCCCCAATCCTTCCTGAAATGATCTCCAGAAATTTGCTGTAAACTGGGCACCTCTGTCGGAGATAATAGATACGGGAACTTCGTGAAGTCTTACTATCTCCCTAATATTTTACACCCCGTACTTTGCACGTTCGGATATTTTGAGATGGATGCGATAAGCTAAGCACAAGTGTTATAAACCGTATTTGGAATATTTGGACACTTTGAGATAATTGTAGTAAGTTGAGGACAATGTTATGTTTTGGTTTTGCTTGATATAAGTTGGTTACGAAAGTTTCGGAAGTGGAAATATTGGAAAAGACTAAGGGTAAAATTGGGATTTTTTTAAAATGGTTTCATGAATTACCAAAAATATGGACTAAGCAATTGGGCTTGGAAATGGAAAAAAAAAAAAAGAAGAGGCCCAAAAAGGGGCATGGGTGGCCGGCCATATGGCTAGCCCAACCCATGGTCCATTATTAATTTCCATGTGCTTAAATTGGCACTAAACATTAGAAGATTCAAGAGAAATAAAGAAGGAGGAGAACAAAGAAGATCAAGAACAAAAAAAAGAGGCCATTCGGCCTAGGTGGGGGAATTTCTCCCCCATGAAATCTCCTCCCAAAAATTAATTTCTTGTGACATATATACTAATTCAAGGTCCCTTTACAACGTGGTGCAATTATTTCGGAAGATAACCCATTGATTTGTCATTTGGATGATTTGGTGGAGTGAAGAAACTTGAAGAGGAAGGTAAGAATTCATCCCTTCTAATTATGTTTTGAAGGTTTGTTTGTGTTGTAGTGTATGTAAATGAGTAGAATATATAGAAATATGGAAGTTTGCAAAGTGGGTATGAATTTATGCATGTGGCCGTGCATGGGTGTGTGTGGTATAGTTGAGATGAGTTGGATTTTATGTTGTATTCTAGTTGTGGTTATTATGGAAATTGTATTGGAAATGAAAGTTGAATGAAAATGGGATGAAGTTGTAAATTTGCATGTTGGCCGTGGGATATGGAGGGATGAAGTAATGATGAATTTATTTTGTTTAAAATGTTAGTTGTGTTGCTATGATCTCTATAATGCGAATGGAAGTTTAACGATTTAAGTTTGGCATTAGAATTGCATATATGTGTTATAGGAAAGTATATGTGTGCTAACATAGTTCATATGCAATTATGAGAATGCATTGCTTAAGTGCTAGTTGTGATGGTCGTTAATGAATTTGAGAGATGATAATGTGTTACGAATATGTTTGTCGAAGAATGGAAGTTTCGGATGAGTTATGGTTTCGGTGGAAAGTTTGTATATTTCGCGAATAATATGTAAAATTATGTGTAATTCCTCCAAACGAGGTTGGAATGGTCTTGATGAGTAAATGAGTATGAAAACATCGATATTGGATTGAAAATGTAAAATTAGTTTGGAAGTTGTCGCCTTATGTAGAAAGATGACTATTTATGTTAGAATGCGATTCTAGTCAATTATTGATGTTGCTGTGGTTGTTGTTGTTAACAATTGAGCCGAGTTAAATGCTCGGGGTGTCATATTTATAGGGGAAATGCTGCCGAAATTTCGGTAGGCAAATACTAAACCCAAGTTGGAAGTTTGAACCTCATGAATAGTAATTGGTAAATGTGACCATTTGTAGGATTTTGACGAAACGGGATTGGAGTCTCGACGAGCTTAACAAGCAAGAAAGGTATGTAAAGCTCTCCCATTTCTTCTCTTGGCATGTCTTAGATATACTAGGCTCGAATTTGAACTTCGGGGACAACTCTACTCTTCAGAATCCACGTCTAGAAACACCCCTTTTTCATTCAATAGAATTGAATGGTTTATTGTGTGAATAGCTAGTAAAATTATTTTAACCTCTAAAACTGGTGCAAATGAAATCCGATTACCTTGAAATACTCATAAATGACGTTATGAAGTTTGACATGTGTAATCTACATACGCCACCTCATTTGACCGAGGTGGGTCCACTTTGTCCGGATTTTTCCTATTATTCCGTTTGAACTACTTTGGAAATAAATAAAAACTAAGGAAAGTTTTAGCTACCTTTCTAATTTCTACAGAATGACTGTTATATATATTTATTTGAGTCTGATGACCTACTTTGGAATTTGCAAATGCTCCAGAAAGATTATTCTGATATGAAATATTTCGACATCCGAAAGACTTATGCTCTGATTATTGTTAAAGGTCCGCTATGAGATTTGTTATCTGTGTTACGCTTTCGAGTCTCTGTAAAATGTTGTATATTTTGTATTGCATATGGTTTTCTCACTACTCTGCTCGTGCGAGCTGTAGCCACTCTTTCCGCGTCCGGGCCAGGGCATGTATTCGTGCACGTTTCGCATTATTCACCGCGTCCCTCACTAGAGGGCCGGGGCATGTATATATATATATATATATATATATATATATATATATATATATATATATATATATACCTATGATGATGATGATGTGATGACGGGGAGGTGTCCAGGATGGCATGTGATGATTTCCTTCACCGCGTCCCTCACTAGAGGGCCGGGGCATGTTGCATGTGCATACATATGATGATTTTACTTACCGCGTCCCTCATTAGAGGGCCGGGCATGTTGTGTACGCATATGTTATGATGATCTCTTTATTTGTGTTACTCACCCATTAGTGCTTTCGAAACGCATGATTTACGTTCGAGGTAAGCTTATGAGGTCCGATTCTCGAACTACCATTCGTCTCTTTATTTCCGTATGATTCGATTCTTCGTAGTTGCTGCTTTACATACTCGCACATCTTCGTACCGACCCCTTTCTTCGGGGGCTGCGTTTCATGCCGCGCGGTACACCGGACGAGTTGAAGATATTAGCGAGAAGACGTTCCGGCGGGATTGGCGAGCTCCATTTTTCCGAGTCTTTGTCGGGTTCCGAGTTTTGTGATATGGATTCATGTTCCGTGTTAGAGACTTTGCGACGAGTTGTCGTGGGTATTAGATGTCAGTTATGGAAACGGCTATGTAAGCCGAAGTATGATTATGTGTTGTATTGTAAGTTTCATATGTTGCAAGATTTTATTTGACTTGAGAAAAAAAAACATATTATTCTTCGATAAATTTTTGTTATGTATATTTGTGTCATGATTTGAGAGCTTGCGTGAGTATGACTATTATGTGAGTCCGCGGGTTCGCTCGGCCCTAAATAAGGGTCGGGTGCCCATCACGCCCTAACGGAAATTAGGGTGTGACAAAGTGGTATCAGAGCGGTTCGTCTTGGGGGTTGTCTGCAAAGTCGTGTCCGGTAGAGTCCTGTTTATGGTGTGAAGCGCGCCACATTTATAAACAGGAGGCTACGGGGCATTTAGGATGGTTATTCTTCTTTGACATCTTAGATCGTGCCATAGAGCCAAGTCATAGGAAATGAGATTATTTGCGCTAACCTCTGATTTTAGCAGAGAAATGGCATCGACGGAAGAAAACGGCGGCGATATTGGAAGCTATAAAGCATGAAGGTAAGTGACGGTACGAAAGATACATGTCAGGTAAGAAATAGAAGTACGACTGGAATACGAACGAAAGATCAAAGGGGAAAGTAAACGAAAAAGTGTAATAGGTGCAGTTTGAGTTGAGCCCGCAAGGTATGTTCATTATTTTTGTATTGTCAGTGATGTTGAGAGCCCTGTGAGGCTGTGACATGACAGGATATGCGTATATATATATATATTTTTGTGAGGCATTGTTTGGTATTTACGTGTACGTGTTTTGGGATAGTAACAGTTACAGAGGAGACTCTGCCGAAATTTTCGCAGAAATAAAGCGAAAATGAGATATAGATTTATAATATGTCTTGAAAAGTCGTGGCAATAACAATGATAAGATTTGACTAAGTCACGAGTATGGCTGACCCCGGGAAAAGAACTGTGACGAGTACGAATGAATAGATAAGGCAGCCTGTGGAACGATAAGGATGAAGTGGATCGGAAAAGAGAAAAAGGTTAAGAAATAGGAATAAGGCACGAATACGATATAATGTGAATATAACGAGGATTCTTATGAAAATAAGTAAAGCCCAATGAGAAGATAGCCAAAGTTAAGATATGATCCACGTAGCTAGAATATAGGGGCAAGTGTGAAAAGGAAAAGTTCGGAATAAGCGTTATGCAATAGTAGAAATGATAGTGGACGTAAGAAAAGAAAGGATAATCGGAAGGAGTAAGTAGGAAGAGAGCGAGATAACAAAGATAATGGTAGATCATGACATGTGTAGCTAAGGACACGGATACTATAAGTGATGGGAATGTGGAAAACCGGGTATAGAAAAGATGAAGAGCGAGTAAAATGGGAGCGAAATTTCAAGGGCCGGTAACCAGGCATCTATAAGTAATGACGATTAAAGTGAGCTCGTCGCCATTGGGGACCTGAAGGTTCAGGACGAAAGGTAATCACATCCACAGATGAAAGGCGAATACCGAGGACCAAAGGAGGGGTAAAATAGTAATTATGCTATGAGAGCGCTTCGAAATCCGCTAAGACTTCGACTTACTCCATATCACGTGACGGAGGCAATGCGGTGAGGTGGACGCGATTATACTGGCGTTAAGGCACCGCATTTCATCAAAGATTCAAAGTTAAGCGTGCTGGGATGAGAGCAATTCCAGGATGGGTGACCCCCCTGGGAAGTTTTCTGGGAGTTCTACAAATTCGGACACAAGCGGAAGAAATGAGGAGTTAGAGTGACTTAAGGACGAATTAGAGTCCGAGGAATGGAGAAACCCTAGAAGGTCGCGTAGAACGGGGCAAATTGGGCGGTAAAGGGAGAAAAAGGTACAACGCGGCTCTAGAATTAGGGTGAATTGGAATAGTGTTTGGAGATATCTTGTAAGCAAGATAGTAGGGGCTATAAGTGCGCATAGGTATGCACAGGATATCCTGCACATGGTTGGATCAGTGGATATATGTATTCCGGAAATCAATGTGGCGGTATATGGAAGGCACCAATCGGACGGAACAACAAGGTTCAAATGGAAATATATATATAAAAGTGCAAATGTTACGAGGCAAGTTGATGTTGTTTTCACTACAAGTTAAGCTTGGAAAGTTTTAATACTACGATGTTTGGGAAAAGAAAGAAAGCGAGTAGACGGAAGGCAAAGGAATTAAAAATGTCGGAATAAGTGCGCTATCTAATTAAGATTGGAAATACGGATTTAGGGCAAAGTAGAGTTGGGCGATAGCATAAGTACACCCCTAAAGGGGGGAAGCGAGGAGAGATACAAGTGTAAGACGAAGACAATCGACGCGACAATGTCCGGATACAAATGCGTGGGCCGCGGTGAAGTTCGTTCTTCCGAGACAAGCTAGGAAATCGAAGAGCCAGCGGTAAAGGAATAGAAGTCAAGGTAATAGTCGAGATGGCGCTGAGGATTAATTGTAAGTATCCGAAATAACGTGATATTAGGAAATGGAAACTTTAGGAGGAAAATATGATAAAGGAGGATAACAAGTAGCTCACGGAGACATCGTGGAGGATAGTACGGCTATCCGGGATCAGAGGTTAAGATGTAGGCAGTAGAATGGTTGCTAGCACTGGAAAAAAAATATATGATAAAGTAGACTCCTAGCAAATGCGAGCACGGGAGTAAGATCTGAAATAGTACGAATCAGGAAAAAGGAATGAGCGTGACTAAGATCAAATATGCAGGTCGTGCAAGGGACAGTAGCAGAGTTCGAATTAAAGATAAGGTAATGATACGAGGCAAGGCGTTGGAAATGTAACAAGATGAGTAAGAGAGATTGTAAGACGATTTAAGCAAATGATCGGAATTAGTCGGCTATCAAAAGCGGGCGAATTTATGTGTTTCACAAAAGGCGTAACCAAATTCGACAAGAAGGAAAAGCTTAACTTAAGACGCATTGGACCTTATTACACTAATTGTAAGGTAAGAAGGTTGCGTGCTAAAGATGCAGCTTCCGTTAAGGCTTGCTAAGCGGAATAATAACCGAAGAGAAATAACTGGCGAACCTGAGGAGGAAATGAAAGAGAAGCAGGGTTGGTAAATGAAATTGCGGCTCATGGTAGTGAATGAAACCCCCCCCCCTCGAGATCCTTAAGACCCTATATGATTGGTTGAACATTCGAGGACGAATGTTCTAAAGGGGGGAAGGATGTTACACCCCGTACTTTGCACGTTCGGATATTTTGAGATGGATGCGATAAGCTAAGCACAAGTGTTATAAACCGTATTTGGAATATTTGGACACTTTGAGATAATTGTAGTAAGTTGAGGACAATGTTATGTTTTGGTTTTGCTTGATATAAGTTGGTTACGAAAGTTTCGGAAGTGGAAATATTGGAAAAGACTAAGGGTAAAATTGGGATTTTTTTAAAATGGTTTCATGAATTACCAAAAATATGGACTAAGCAATTGGGCTTGGAAATGGAAAAAAAAAAAGAAAGAAGAGGCCCAAAAAGGGGCATGGGTGGCCGGAAAATATGGCTAGCCCAACCCATGGTCCATTATTAATTTCCATGTGCTTAAATTGGCACTAAACATTAGAAGATTCAAGAGAAATAAAAAGGAGGAGAACAAAGAAGATCAAGAACAAAAAAAGAGGCCATTCGGCCTAGCCCCCTGGGAATTTCTCCCCCATGAAATCTCCTCCCAAAAATTAATTTCTTGTGACATATATACTAATTCAAGGTCCCTTTACAACGTGGTGCAATTATTTCGGAAGATAACCCATTGATTTCGTCGTTTGGATGATTTGGTGGAGTGAAGAAACTTGAAGAGGAAGGTAAGAATTCATCCCTTCTAATTATGTTTTGAAGGTTTGTTTGTGTTGTAGTGTATGTAAATGAGTAGAATATATAGAAATATGGAAGTTTGCAAAGTGGGTATGAATTTATGCATGTGGCCGTGCATGGGTGTGTGTGGTATAGTTGAGATGAGTTGGATTTTATGTTGTATTCTAGTTGTGGTTATTATGGAAATTGTATTGGAAATGAAAGTTGAATGAAAATGGGATGAAGTTGTAAATTTGCATGTTGGCCGTGGGATATGGAGGGATGAAGTAATGATGAATTTATTTTGTTTAAAATGTTAGTTGTGTTGCTATGATCTCTATAATGCGAATGGAAGTTTAACGATTTAAGTTTGGCATTAGAATTGCATATATGTGTTATAGGAAAGTATATGTGTGCTAACATAGTTCATATGCAATTATGAGAATGCATTGCTTAAGTGCTAGTTGTGATGGTCGTTAATGAATTTGAGAGATGATAATGTGTTACGAATATGTTTGTCGAAGAATGGAAGTTTCGGATGAGTTATGGTTTCGGTGGAAAGTTAGTATATTTCGCGAATAATATGTAAAATTATGTGTAATGCCTCCAAACGAGGTTGGAATGGTCTTGATGAGTAAATGAGTATGAAAACATCGATATTGGATTGAAAATGTAAAATTAGTTTAGAAGTTGTCGCCTTATGTAGAAAGATGAATATTTATGTTAGAATGCGATTCTAGTCAATTATTGATGTTGCTGTGGTTGTTGTTGTTAACAATTGAGCCGAGTTAAATGCTCGGGGTGTCATATTTATAGGGAAATCTTTGTCGAAATTTCGGTAGGCAAATACTAAACCCAAGTTGGAAGTTTGAACCTCATGAATAGTAATTGGTAAATGTGATCATTTGTAGGATTTTGACGAAACGGGATTGGAGTCTCGACGAGCTTAACAAGCAAGAAAGGTATGTAAAGCTCTCCCATTTCTTCTCTTGGCATGTCTTAGATATACTAGGCTCGAATTTGAACTTCGGGGACAACTCTACTCTTCAGAATCCATGTCTAGAAACGCCCCTTTTTCATTCAATAGAATTGAATGGTTTATTGTGTGAATAGCTAGTAAAATTGTTTTAACCTCTAAAACTTGTGCAAATGAAATCCGATTACCTTGAAATACTCATAAATGACGTTATGAAGTTTGACATGCGTAATCTATATACGCCACCTCATTTGACCGAGGTGGGTCCACTTTGTCCGGATTTTTCCTATTATTCCATTTGAACTACTTTGGAAATAAATAAAAACTAAGGAAAGTTTTAGCTACCTTTCTAATTTCTACAGAATGACTGTTATATATATTTATTTGAGTCTGATGACCTACTTTGGAATTTGCACATGCTCCAGAAGATTATTACGATATGAAATATTTCGACATCCGAAAGACTTATGCTCGATTATTATTAAAGGTCCGCTATGAGATTTGTTATACGTGTTACGCTTTCGAGTCTCTCGTAAAATGTTGTATATTTTGTATTGCATATGGTTTTCTCACTACTCGCTCGTGCGGCGTAGCCACTCTTTCACCGCGTCCGGGCAGGGCATGTATTCGTGCACGTTTCTCGCATTATTCACCGCGTCCCTCACTAGAGGGCGGGGCATGTTATATATATATATATATATATATATATATATATATATATATGATGATGATGATGTGATGACGGGGAGGTGTCCAGGATGGCATGTGATGATTTCCTTCACCGCGTCCCTCACTAGAGGGCCGGGGCATGTTGCATGTGCATACATATGATGATTTTACTTACCGCGTCCCTCATTAGAGGGCCGGGGCATGTTGTGTACGCGTATGTTATGATGATCTCTTTATTTGTGTTACTCAGCCCATTAATGCTTTCGAAACGCATGATTTACGTTCGAGGTAAGCTTATGAGGTCCAGTTACTGAACTACCATTCTGTTCTCTTTATTTCCGTATGATTCAGTTACTGTATTTGCTGCTTTACATACTCAGTACATCTTCCGTCCGACCCCTTTCTTCGGGGGCCGCGTTTCATGCCGCGGTAGTGTACACCTGACGAGTTAAAGATATTAGCGAGGAAGACGTTCCGGCGGGATTGGCGAGCTCCATTTTTTTTCGAGTCTTTGCCGGTCCGAGTTTTGTGATATGGATTCATGTTCCGTGTTAGAGACTTTGCGAACGTTGTCGTGGGTATTAGATGTCGGTTATGGAAATGGCTATGTAGCGAAGTATGATTATGTGTTGTATTGTAAGTTTCATATGTTGCAAGATTTTATTTGACTTGAGAAAAAAAAAACATATTATTCTTCGATAAATTTTTGTTATGTATATTTGTGTCATGATTTGAGAGCTTGCGTGAGTACGACTATTATGTGAGTCCGCGGGTTCGCTCGGCCCTAAATAAGGGTGGGTGCCCGTCACGCCCTAGCGGGAAATTAGGGTGTGACATAATATATAATCTGGCATAATCCTCAGCCGAATAAGTAGTCCTGACTGGAAGAAAGTGGGCTGATTTTGTCAGCCTGTCAACGATAACCTAGATGGAATCATATTTCCGTGGAGTGCGAGGCAAACCTGTAATGAAGTCCATATTAATTATCTCCCATTTTCAAGTCGGAATCTCCATTTCCTGTAATAGTCCATCGGGCTTCTGGTGCTCGATCTTAACCTGTTGGCAATTTGGATCACCGAGCAACGGAATTCGGCTATGTCCTTTTTCATGCCATCCACCGGTACGGACATCCGAGGTCATGATACATTTTTGTAGCTCCGGATGAACAGAATATCGGGCATAATGTGCCTCGCCCATAACCTGTCGCGTAGCCACTGCAACGTCAGGTACACACAATCTGCCTCTGTGTAATAGTACTCCGTCAGGTGTAATCTCGAACGGGGTCTTCTCCTTTCCTGTTTGTGTCTATCTTGTGCCGAACGGGATCCTCGTATTGATGT
>NC_081352.1:2738284-2748563 GCF_029784015.1 Lycium ferocissimum
CTCCTATTCGTAGATTTATTTGCTGCCCTCTGCCTTTTATAGTTCGGTTACTTTGTGTTGTATGTCTACATACTCAAAGACACGTCCGCATCGACCCCTTTCTTCGGGGGCCGCGTTTGTGCCGTCGCAGGTAATTCCTGGGACGAGTCAAGTTATTATAGAAGATGTTCCAAATGGGAGATGGCAAGCTCCATTTTCCCGAGTGCCGCCGAGTCGAGTTTGTCCGTTATGATTTCGGACTGTTAGAGACTGCGGCATGCGTGTGGGTATGGTATAATACCACAATGGCCGATTACCGTACGTCGATTTCGTGTTATGTAGTCGGGTTTTGTATAATTGCTGCATTTGTAAAATTTGAAAGCTTTCATTATGTATTTGATGATTCACGAGAGATTTGAAAAAAATTATGTGCGTAACAAGAGTCCGTGGGTTCGCTCATCGTACGTGGGGCTTTTCCGGTGCCCATCACGTCCCTTGGAAATCGGGCGTGACGCTCATTCATTACATTCCCTATCTTTAGCGCATTACTCGTCGTATGCTAACTTAGTACGATCAGATTACTCTAAGCATCGTCATTTAATAGCTTCTCGAGCTAAGATCATTAGAAAGTATCATGAACTCATAAGAGATGAACAATTGGCCCAAGAACCATACCTTATGAAAGAAGAGGGTTAGCCTTACATACCTCGTCGTCGACTATTCTATCGCTTGAGCGTTCTTTTTCAAAGCTCACGTTCTACCTTCATTGAAGTGCATACTCATATTAGATGATGGATAGCATTAGCATTCATGACTAATTCTAGAGAAAATCGACAAGATCTCCTTTATTTATACGACTTTCCTCGTATTACTTATCAACTCCCAACATCAATAATAACATTCATATTTATCATCATAATAGCCTCTAGTCATCTACATTACTCTTGCTTCACAATTCTTTTTCACTTTATCCATATCCATAGCCATAACTCGTCAATACTCATTCATATACAATGTCGTTTTCCATACTCCCAATATCATTTATAACATGATTATATTCGCGAAGCATCAAGAAATCATAACTCGTTCCAAACGTTTACTCAAAAGTGCTACTATTCACACATTCATGACCCATTACTTATTTTCTTTCGTAATTCGAGTGTTTCATCTTCCCAACACTTTATATAACATGGAAACATCATAAAACTTACCTTAGATGGTGTAGGATTGAACCTTGGTTGCCTAAACCTCACTTCGAGCCAAACCCTAGATTTTTCCTTTGCTTGGATTTCTTCTTGATGAACATTAATGGTTTTCCTTACTTTGATTCACTTGGTTTGATGATTAGGACCTTTGATCCCCTTTGTGTTCTTGTTCTTGGAACAAATATGGAACCCTAGAGCCTTTAGAAAGTAGAGAGAGGTTGGAAATGAAATAATGAAGTTGGGAACTCGTTTAAACACTTAAAACATTTCGGCTCGACGGGTGTTCCACGGGCTTGTTCCCACGGTCCGTGGAACCAAGTGCTGTCCGTGGAGCTGGTCGTGGTTCACGACCAGCCGCCCCGCTCTCTCTCTTGGGTTCTCCACGGACCCATCCACGGTCCGTGGAATGCAATACTTGGCCGTGGAACTCACGGTTCCACCAAGTTCGATCCCGTCGTCTCGTTTAATCTCCCAATCCTTATGGAACCTTCTTAGCACTTGTTTATCACTTCATTAGCAACCTAAGGTGTCATAACTCTTTCCCAACACATCATTAAGTCGTCATCAACTTACTACTCATAAAGCCTTTCCGAAACTTATCACATAGCCTTCTTTTGCAACTTTCTTATCTCAGACATCGAATGACTTTCGAATCTCAATTAGAATCATCAATTGCTATGTCTTACTTATTGAACATCGTATACTTCATATTTCTCTTTAGCCTATTCACTTGTGCATCAACGGAATTTTTTTTTTTTCGAGGTGTAACATATATATAAGAGAATTGGTCATATTTTAAGAAAGAGAGAAAGAAAGAACAAGAAAGATGAAAAAAAAAAAGAAAGAGGGGCCAAGTTTCGCCATGGCTAGAAAAATCTAGCCATGGAAATTTGATGAGGAAAAATTATTCCCTCCTAATATTCTAGCTCATTTGGAGGTCCTCTACAACGTGGAAGGGTTGTTGGAACAAGAGCATCACTTATTTGCACAAATTTATAACCTTAGCTAAGTGAAGAAGTTGAAGGAAAAAGGTATGTATCCAATCTTACTTCATGTTTTATGCATGGTTGTGAGTATTGTAGTGTGTGGAAATGGGTGAAAATCATGGAAATATAAATGTTGTATAGTGATGGCCGTGTGTATGGTGTATGTGTGATTGAGCCGTGTGTGTGTGTGTGTTATTTTGCATGGAAGATTGACTTGATTTCATGTGGTGTGTTGGGTTGTGGTTGCAATGTATAGAAATGGATGGAAAATTCATGAAAAATATGCATATGTGTATGTTGGCCGAATAGTGTAGTTAATGGAAAGGTGTGATAAATTAATTTTATTTAGAATGTTAATTGTTGTTAGGTAGATTCTACAATGTAAAATAAAATTAAATGGCTTGGAGGATTGAAAGTTGGGTTAAGGCGATTGAATTTGAAAGAGGAAAATATGTTATTGTTGTTGTTGGAATGTAGATAAATGAGTAAAATGCATGAAGACATGTAAGGAGAGATTATGGTCGAAATAGGTGTTTTGGTAGGTTAGTGTCAATTAATGTAATTCGACATTCTAGTTGCTGTCGTTATGGATTATGTGACGTTGAATGAAGAATGAGGGTTGAAGTTAATGAATATAGATGGTAATGAAATGTATGGTTGTTGTTAAATTTGAAGGTTTCGGGTGAAGTAGTATGTCGATTGATTCGACGAAATATTATGCGAATTGAATTGAATTGAATTGAATTAAATTGAATTGAATGGGTTATTGGAGTATTGTTAGGATAATTGTTGGTATTGTTGATGGTTTGGCCGGGTTGAATTCCCGGATTATCGTTGTTGTTGTTGTTGATTAAAGTAAGCCGAGTTGGATCCTCGGGGTGGTATATTCATAGGGGAGATGCGCCGAAATTTCGGCGTACCATAAACAAAGAAACTTGCAAGGTTACGACAAGTATGTGTCAATGAATCTAATGGTTGCATCCACTTTCTTGAATGTAGACTAGCGGAACCAAGCTTGGATGAATAAGCGTAGCTAGTAAGGCGCGGCGCAGGTATGTTAAGGCTAAGCCCTTTTCTTTCTACGGCATGAATCACATAATGAAATATTATAAATGCTCCCGTAACGACCTCTCCGTTCAAAAGTTAGAATTTATGATTTCAAAACATGATTTCTTCTTAAAAGTTTATAGATGTTTTCAAAAATATTCATTTTCTCCAAAATCTAAGTTTTACGTTTTGATAGTTTTCATGACTAAAACGACGACTATGATTTTATGACGACAAGGGTGATGCCAGATATAGAGACGTCTATGATGAATGTGTCAAGGATATGTTCTTACCATGGATACGACGATATGAAAATGTTAAGCTATTTTCGAATAATGACTATTTTAAGGGTTTCAAAGTACATGATATGGTATGATATGATCTGATATGACATGTTCTATGTTCTCTTAATGTTGCCCTTCGTTGATGGTCTCACCTTAAATAATCTTTCCTCCAAGGTGAGACATGACGATCCGGGTTATTCCATAGTATAATCGGAGGTTACCGACCTTACGTCACTCCGATAGAGTTATAGCTTTTCTTCGGGCTCTCCTGCATGCTATGACATGATATATGTATAAGTATACGTATATGTATATGTGTATGGGGAAGATGGGAAAAAGGCAGGCGCTATAGGCGCACGACCACGATCGATTGGAGAATGATATGATATCGTCCCGCGGGATGCCGGACGCGGGATAAGTGGTTAAATGGATCGGAGCCGACGCCTCGGCAATATGGTATGTTCTATTTTCTTTATATATGAAAATGAGATGTTTTCAAAGAAAGAATACGTACATGTATATACAAATGGATCGGGGCGCACGATCCGCGAATGTATATGGATCGAGCCGCACGTTCCGCAAGATAGTATATGGATCGGGCTGCACGTTCCGCAGCAAAGTACATGCATGATTCCGCCTTAGGGCCCATACTTACACGGAGTTACGGCACACGGTATGCTTTATATGTACAACTTACGACTTACACATGATATGTCTCACGTACGGATACTCTCTTTCACGAGACATGTTCTACATCTCTTATTATGTTACTGTTCATGCCTTACATACTCGGTACAATGCTCGTACGACCCCTCTTTTCGGGGGAAATTTGCGTTTCATGCCGCGCAGCGCGGTACCTGAGATGATCGACGCCATTATAGAAGATGTTCCCGGCAGTCGAGTTGGCAAACTCCATTTGTTTGGAGTGTCGCCGAGTCGACATGCTATGCCATGATGTCTTGCGTGAAGTTAGAGACTTTGCGGATTACGATCGTGGGTTTCGGAGTCGGCTTGTACTATGATATGAGTTTTGTACAGTTATATATTTCATTCGATTTAAAAGCAACAAAGGAGTATTTTAGCAAATCTTATTATGTATACTTGACGTAGAGATTCGAGAAAAAAAATTAGTACGTAGTAAGAGTCAGCGGGTTCGCTCGGCTCCGATTACGGGGTCGGGTGCCCATCACACCCTAGTGAGATCGGGGTGTGACAAAGTGGTATCAGAGCAGGTCGGTCTGAGGGATGTCTGCAAAGTCGTGTCCGGTAGAGTCCTGTTTATGGGTGTGAAGCCGGCCACATTCATAAACAGGAGGCTGCGGGGCATCTAGGAATGGTTGACCTTCTTTTCGTCATGAGATCGTGCGATAGAGCCAAGTCATAGGAGATAAGATCCCTTATACTAATCGTGGGATTCCGCGAGCATCCGAAGATCGGCGGAAAAAGGCGAGGATGACATGGAAGTCAAAAGAGGTAGGATTTGGATGGATATATTTGTTCGGTATGTGAAGGCGGGAGCCGATAGGAAGATAGATACACGCCGGGCGGAAAGTGAATATTGAGAAGAAAAAGGATAAAACGGTAAATGTAAAAGAAAGGACGTATTACGAAAATGTTTCGGAAGTCAGAAACTTCGACTTGGTCCAAAGCATGTAATAAAGGCCATGTGAGGAAACGGACGCGAAAATATCAGCCTTAAGGCATCGGATTCCAGCAAAGTTTCGAGGTTAAGCGTGCTCAGGTGGGAGGATGGGTGACCCCCTGGGAAGTTTGCAAGAAATTTTACATATTCAGACATACGAGACAAATGAGAAGTTAGGGTAGCTTAAGGTAAGTTCGAGTATACGGAATGGCTGGAAGCCATACGGGGTCACACAAAACGAGGTAGGTTAGACCGGAGAATGGACGGGAATGCGTCACGGTTCGGAAGAAGTTGGATAGGCTTGAATAGTGTTTGGAAGTACTTTATGGGTTAGTTGATAGTAAATATATATATATATATATATATATATATATATATATATATATATATATATGTGTGTGTGTGTAAAATACTTTACATGTGATTATATCGATAGATACGGGAGTTCCAGCAACCGGCGCTACGGTTAGGAAGGCGCTAAACGGTAAAAGGATACCGAAGTTCGAGTGACGATAAATAATAAAAAAGGTACGAGGTGCTACAAGGTAAGTTGCTATTGCTCTACCACAAGCTTAAGGCTTGAGAGTCTAGTGCGGAGATAGTTGCAAAGGAAAGAGAGTGAGTTCATGCAAGGCAAGGAGATCAACAAGTCGGGAAAGTGAAAAGTAAGAAAGCTTAGTGAGGGAGACCTCGAGAGAAGCTATCGACAAAGCGCGAGATTGTTTGGGTAAGGACTCAAAGTAGACATGTGAAAAAGGAATAGAAAGTGATAAAAGGAAACAGGAAAGGAGTGTACGAGGTTCGAAGACTGATTTTGATAAGCAAGACTAAAGGAATAGTAACTACGATGGGGAGAGATATGGACACCCAGCTACAGCACAAATGCGCAGTCAAGGAAGAATTACGAACAAGCGAACTAAGGAAGCGAAAGGACGAATAGTGGATGGGAATGTGGACAAAAGGATGATGTAGGTAGAAGGTAAAAGAAAAAAACTCAGGATAAGAAGTTTCTGGGATGTCAGGCATGGAGTTGGAAGGAAGATGAGAAATAAGGTATAAACGAAGACTTTATAGAAAGATTGTTGGTATGAGGAGCCCCTTAAAGGGGGAGACCATAATGGAAAAGAAAGGACCCGGAAAGAACAAGGATGATGAGGTGACGCAATGAGTGAGAAAAAAAAAACCTATGACAAGGAGCAAGGACTTATGAAAAGGTCAAGGAGTTTGATAGTAAGGAAAGAAGGATAACGGATATGGAATGGACATGGAGAAGAGCAACTACAAAGGGACCCCCTCCGAAGTGCTATAACACCCTATAGGAGCGTTGAACATTCGAGGACGAATGTTCTAAAGGGGGGAGGATGTTATAGCCCGTATTTTGTGTGTTCGGATATTACGGGACGATGGTGAGAAGATTAACGATAAGACTATGACCTAAAGTAATTTTAATGTACGAGTTGCTGGGAATATTAATTATGAACATTGGTGTTATGGAAATATTGAGAAAGGCTAAGGGCAAGGAGAGAAATTCGCGAAATGGGCCGTGGAAATAATGCGGAAGGTTAGGGACAAAATGGTAATATTGAGAAAAGTCGAGGGGCAAAATGGTCATTTCACTATTATTCAAGAAATGTCTTGAAAAAGGGCCATGTGGCCGAAAAAAAAGGGGAAAGAAACAAAGAAAGGGATTAGTCATCTTTTGGGGGAATTTGGAGAAAATTCAAGAAAAGAAAAGAAAAGTCAAGAAAAAAGAAGAAAAATCTAGAGAGGGGGGCATGTGCCCCTCACATGCATGCAATATGTATATATATATATATAAGAGGGGTGGTCATATTTTAAGAAAGAGAGAAAGAAAGAACAAGAAAGATGAAAAAAAAAAAAGAGAGAAAGAGGGCCAAAGTTTCGGCCATGGCTAGAAAAATCTAGCCATGGAAATTTGATGAGGAAAAATTATTCCCTCCTAATATTCTAGCTCATTTGGAGGTCCTCTACAACGTGGAAGGGTTGTTGGAACAAGAGCATCACTTATTTGCACAAATTTATAACCTTAGCTAAGTGAAGAAGTTGAAGGAAAAAGGTATGTATCCAATCTTACTTCATGTGTTATGCATGGTTGTGAGTATTGTAGTGTGGAAATGGGTGAAAATCATGGAAATATAAATGTTGTATAGTGATGGCCGTGTGTATGGTGTATGTGTGATTGAGCCGTGTGTGTGTGTGTTATTTTGCATGGAAGATTGACTTGATTTCATGTGGTGTGTTGGGTTGTGGTTGCAATGTATAGAAATGGATGGAAAATTCATGAAAAATATGCATATGTGTATGTTGGCCGAATAGTGTAGTTAATGGAAAGGTGTGATAAATTGATTTTATTTAGAATGGTAATTGTTGTTATGGTAGATTCTACAATGTAAAATAAGAATTAAATGGCTTGGAGGATTGAAAGTTGGGTTAAGGCGATTGAATTTGAAAGAGGAAAATATGTTGTTGTTGTTGTTGGAATGTAGATAAATGAGTAAAAATGCATGAAGACATGTAAGGAGAGATTATGGTCGAAATAGGTGTTTTGGTAGGTTAGTGTCAATTAATGTAATTCGACATTCTAGTTGTTGTCGTTATGGATTATGTGACGTTGAATGAAGAATGAGGTTGAAGTTAATGAATATAGATGGTAATGAAATGTATGGTTGTTGTTAAATTTGAAGGTTTCGGGTGAAGTAGTATGTCGATTGATTCGACGAAATATTATGCGAATTGAATTGAATTGAATTGAATTAAATTGAATTGAATGGGTTATTGGAGTATTGTTAGGATAATTGTTGGTATTGTTGATGGTTTGGCCGGGTTGAATTCCCGGATTATCGTTGTTGTTGTTGTTGATTAAAGTAAGCCGAGTTGGATCCTCGGGGGTGGTATATTCATAGGGGAGATCTTTGCGAAATTTCGGCAGACCATAAACAAAGAAACTTGCAAGGTTACGACAAGTATGTGTCAATGAATCTAATGGTTGCATCCACTTTCTTGAATGTAGACTAGCGGAACCAAGCTTGGATGAATAAGCGTAGCTAGTAAGGCGCGGCGCAGTATGTTAAGGCTAAGCCCTTTTCTTTCTACGGCATGAATCACATAATGAAATATTATAAATGCTCCCATAACGACCTTATGTTCAAAGTTAGAATTTATGATTTCAAAACATGATTTCTTCTTAAAAGTTTATAGATGTTTTCAAAAATATTCATTTTCTCCAAAATCTAAGTTTTACGTTTTGATAGTTTTCATGACTAAAACGACGACTATGATTTTATGACGACAAGGATGATGCCAGATATAAGAAGACGTCTATGATGAATGTGTCAAGGATATGTTCTTACCATGGATACGACGATATGAAAATGTTAAGCTATTTTCGAATAATGACTATTTTAAGGGTTTCAAAGTACATGATATGGTATGATATGATCTGATATGACATGTTCTATGTTCTCTTAATGTTGCCCTTCGTTGATGGTCTCACCTTAAATAATCTTTCCTCCAAGGTGAGACATGACGATCCGGGTTATTCCATAGTATAATCGGAGGTTACCGACCTTACGTCACTCCGATAGAGTTATAGCTTTTCTTCGGGCTCTCCTACATGCTATGACATGATATATGTATAAGTATACGTATATGTATATGTATATGGGGAAGATGGGAAAAAGGGCAGGCGCTATAGGCGCACAACCACACGATCGGTTGGAGAATGATATGATATCGTCCGGACGCGGGATGCCGGACGCGGGATAAGTGGTTAAATGGATCGGAGCCGACGCCTCGGCAATATAGTATGTTCTATTTTCTTTATATATGAAAATGAGATGTTTTCAAAGAAAGAATACGTACATGTATATACAAATGGATCGAACACGATCCGGCGAATGTATATGGATCGGGGCCGCACGTTCCACAAACATAGTATATGGATCGGGTATATGGATCGCACGTTCCGCGAGCATTAAGCATGCATGATTCCGCCTTAAGAGGCACTCATACTTACGGGTTACGACTTCACACGGTATGCTTTATATGTACAAACTTACGACTTTACACATGATATGTCTCACATGTACCGGATACTCTCTTTCACGAGACATGTTCTACATCTCTTATTATGTTACTGTTCATGCCTTACATACTCAGTACAATGCTCGTACTGACCCCTCTTTTTCGGGGGCTGCGTTTCATGCCGCGCAGGTACACCCAGATGATCAGACGCCATTATAGAAGATGTTCCAGCGAAGTTGGCAAACTCCATTTGTTCTGGAGTGTCGCCGAGTCAGCATGCTATGCCATGATGTCTTGCGTGAAGTTAGAGACTTTGCAGACACAGTCGTGGGTTTCGGGAGTCAGTTTGTACTATGATATGAGTTTTGTAAAGTTATATATTTCATTCGATTTAAAAGCAACAAAGGAGTATTTTAGCAAATCTTATTATGTATACTTGACGTAGAGATTCGAGAAAAAAAATTAGTTCGTAGTAAGAGTCAGCGGGTTCGCTCGGCTCCGATTACGGGTCGAGGTGCCCATCACTACCTAGTGAGATCGGGGTGTGACAACGGGACCCCTACCGACCGTACCGTACATGTGTCTACAAGCCCCGAGTCATGGTGGACGGAGACTCAGCTCTATCGTCTATAAACACAAAAGAAAGATTCCACATAGACACAGGCAATTCCGAACAAAAATAGAGCTCACCACCAGCCGATGTCAAATCTTTTCTCGAGGAATTCTGTCTATCCGTCCATCCGTACCGCAGTAACAGATGCGGCGCCCCAAAGCAAAAAAGGGATGTCGGTACGAAAATGTACCGAGAGTATGTAGAGCGAGAGAACACGGAAGGGAGTCGTGAATGAAATCTGAAAATACGCAAATGCGTAGTAGTGGATACATCTCTATGTACGACGGTACGAACATATACGTATGAATGCATCTATATGCGACTATCCCAACATCCCTTGAATGCATCTTTTCGAAAATGCCCTTTTTGAGCGTATGAAGAAGGTTTTAGTCCTTTAAGAGCCCCGATCGAATCCCAAAAGGCCCCCCGGGGATAATAACAAATGGCCCCTTCGGGGATAATAGCATAATGGCCCCCTT
>NC_081352.1:2748663-2831121 GCF_029784015.1 Lycium ferocissimum
TGCGGGATAAGATATCCATAAGCTCGACGTAACGGAAACTCAAACGAAGAGAAGAATCCGTGCATAAAGAAAGGACCAACTGCGTTCAGATGAAGATTAAAAACAAATGAAAACATTCATAATCCGAATAAAGATTCGATTTAATTCGAAGATCTACTACATTTATGACAGGTACCTGACTATTTCGGTTACATTAACCCCACAAAACAAAATGGCCTAACATATTGTCCTAAACTAGAAACGGAAAGAAAATCCAGTTCGGTATGATGAACCGAAGGTTGAGAACTTCAGTTCATACTACGAAAACTTCTACATAATCATGCATCGGCTAAGTGGCTTCGGGATTGTCCTCCGGAATAGCAGAAACAGGGTTGTTTTGCTCCGATGGATCATCCTCATCTACGACAATCACTGGAGGTGGTCCACCATGGGAAACCTCCCCCCGAGTCCGTAAGATACGGCGTGATCTGACCCGAGAACCTATCCCAAAGGGAATAACCGGGGAGCCAGCAGGAACTCTCCGTCTTGGTGCCCTCGCCGAAGTAGTTGTTTCCTCTTTTCCTTCAACGGTATCTTCGGTATACTCCTCACTAATGCCTTTCCCTTTTAAAGAAGATTTCTTTGTGGGAAGCCCTGAAAACCAAAGGTTCGGGGTTAGATTATAAAGTTGGAAAAATGAATAAGGAATTCCGCAAGCGGATTAAAGTTTACCATGATTTTTGCCTTTCCATCCTTTGGGCGCCATGCTCCTTCAAGAACGGCCCACGTCACGAGAGGCACCTAAAAGTGTAACTGTCCACTTAAAGATAGTGATTATAAGTTCGGGTTGGACTAGATTTGGGGTAGGATTCCACGCTTCGGGGAAGCCTACGGATAGAGAACGATGGAGTTAGTCCCGCGAATCATGGCGAACTGATGCAGCCATCCCCAGTCATAATCATCCTCCGGATCAATGAGACCTCGAGCCCCACGAGGGAACAAATGAACTACGCCACCTCGGGTTACATGAGGAACATAGATATGGATCAGATGGTCAAGGGTAAAAGAAACCCTGGCTACATTGGCCAAAATCTCGAGGTAGTATACGAGACTCCAAATCTGCGGAGCAATTTGGCCAATACAGAGGCGGTACCGGCAACAGAAGTCCTCTATCACTTGGGGAATGGGAAGAGAAAACCCAATAGCTAAAGGGTAAGTATAAGCCAACGAATAACCAGTAAGATAGTGGTTGATTCTTACCCCTCCTTCAACAGGGCGGATGTCGACGTCCGCGCTGAAGTTACAATCATTCCGAACTGTGGGAATAGTGGCGGCATCAATGTAGGATTTGAATTTTTCCACAGAATCAAGGTGAGAAGAAACTTGCAGTCGTTTGCATATTTGAAGGCGGCGGGCAGGATGTCCGCAGCAAGGAACCCTAACTCCTCCTCGGGGCTGGTCGCTCCCATCGCTGACAATGGCGGAAAATGTGGTAGTGATGAAGGTTGATCCGGACTTTGTTTTAGCAACGGTATGGAAGTCATTATTGAGAAGGAATCGTAGAATCAAGCGATTGCAAACAAAGGTTTTGAAAGAGTTTGAAACTTAGAAGGAAGTTTAGAAGTGGTTGTACTGCAAATAAGGGTTTTAAAAGATTTGGAACTTAGGGTTTTTACCAAGTGCATGGCCAAATATGAAATATGGGCTTTATATAGTAAAAAGTGAGAAGTTGAAAGGTTTAAAGTTCTGACAAGGGTTGGATTCTCAAGAATGATTGGGCGGCTGTACTAATGAAGAATCTGCATCGGGCAGAGTGCAGAAACGATGGAATGTCTTTTCAAAGACGGCTAAGTACGGTCTGCTCGACTTTATTCGGGTCCATTTCCTGGAGTTAATACTTTCCTCCGGAAAATGGAGGGACTATCTGTATACGGTAAAAATCGGGGTCGGCGATCTCAACCCGACGACCAATTGCCCGAACAGAAAGCGAAGAGCAGTGGATAATAGAGCTCGACTAACCGGACAGGAACATTTCAGACTCATACGCTCGGACCCAACAATTCTCGAAGAGTGTGTTTCCAGTTGGTAATAATGCGAGAAATCCGGTCCGTTGCGGATTTCACTCGACACGGCGCTGTTAACTGTTGTCAAGCTCGAGATTTCGGGGATCTCTATCTTTAATTGATTTAGTTACCTCGTTGGATGTAAATTCTTGTACTATAAATAGGGGAGGGTAAATCCTCATAGTATCATCTGATTTTCATTATTATCTACACGATTTTACTAAAACTTACTCTCAAAATTCTTTCAAGCATCAAAGTGATAAGGATCCCCACAGTTTGGTTCGAGTAGCTCAGGCCCCAGTCCGAGCTATTCATTGCAATCAATACTTAGGCTATTTCTTATCTCTCTATTCGCAATCTTTATTTCGTTAATTGTTATTCTTTTGTTCTATAAACAAATCAAATCGCATATCCTTTAAACCACTTATAAATTCAATTGTTACCTTTTTAAGGGGTAAACACCTTTCCCAACTCAAGTTCATGCTTTATGTCTTCTTTCTCCTACTATAATTTTATAACTAGAAAACTTATCCGCACTTCGTGCTGTCGATAATAAAACCGTTGAAGTCCCGCTTTATTACATAATTTTTTTCTTACATCATCTTATTAAATTCCAATAAAGTGTCGTCATATCTAAAAATATTATTAAAATTAGTAGCCTCTATATTTTTGTCTGAAAGTATTTTAGTAAATAATATATTGAAGTATTTTTTTTTTCCGATAATACATATCAAGCACGACGCCTTCAGAATCATTAAAAAAAAATTTGTATATAGCATGTTTTTATATCGGTAAGTGTTATTTCAGGTTAACAAAATATAGTATTGATAAGTTTCTTTTCAATAATTTATCTCAGTACACCTTATCGATGATTTTGAATACTTAAATTGCACGGTGACGCCTTTCTTAATCTATGGAAAGAAAATGATGTGACTATATAAAAAAGTTGTTCAATTAAGAAAATCTATTTGATGACGGGACCTTTTGCTATTTAACGAAAACTGGATACTATGCTTATGTCATATTTTGTCATAAATAAATACTATTCAATTAGAAAACAAAAACTTGTAATAAAAAATTAAAAATTATGGATGTAATTACTCCTTTTTTATATTCTATTATCGATATCTCCTCCTATTTCTTTTTTCACCTCTATCGCTATAAAGTACACTCTAATCTCTTAAAATCATCTCAATGACACCTGGATGATGATGGTACTATAGACAGTTAAATATCTTAGTATTATCTTTCAAGTTTAACAGGCTATTTATAGCACCTCTGGACTCCTTCCATATTAGTAAAAAATTGAAAACAATTCAGACTCTCCAGATAGCAAAAATAACATTCTAGATTTTGAAATTTAATCAGTTGATAATATATATATATATATATAGGCTGGGCATACAACACGGTGACGTGGCACTCTCACATATCAGGAATGGTATTTATCTTTATTGTGGTTTTTTTTTGGCATTTTCCCTCACTATAAGAAAGTATAGATTGGCAACAAAAAATTTAATATTTTGCAATAACTTAGTTTTATTGCTGGCAAAGAACTTTTTTGTTGCCAAAAAATTTAATTTTGTTGCCATAGTATTGATTATGTTGTAAAAAGTACTTTTGGCAACCAAAAAAAAAAAAAAATTATTGCACGTTGTTGCAAAAACAGCCATTGGGAAAAGTCTATGCAACAAAAAAAAAATTGTTGCCAAAAGTTATTTTTGCAACAATAATCAATCTATGGCAACAAAAATAATTTTGTTGCCAAATATATTTTTTCTTGTAGTGCCTCTCTCATTTCTCCATTAATTTTAATTTAAATAAATCTTTAAAAGCCCTTAAAGTCATTAAAGGAAAAAGTAACTGCCAATTAACACCTCTTCGATCTTCACTGAGAAAGTCCAAATGTCATCTCGCCGATTCCGTTTCTTACTTTTATAAATGGGATAAAGGATGTTACACTACATATATATGTATATGGCTATGTACAACTTCTCTGTTCATGCTCGCTAGCAATCTGGCTATTTCTGATGTTATATAGTAATATAGAGAGTATCACTGCTTCTTTTTCTTAGTCGGGAATAAAAAACTCAGGTACAATGTTTGGATTCTCTATTTGCAGTTTTATTTTTATATAATCCTTAGATGTAATAATAAAATTCTATGGTAATTCATTTTCTTTTCCTTTGCGTTGCTGATTTATGCTTTTTTGGTGGTTCTTTTTCTTAGTCGGTGAAAAAAATCTCAGGTACAGTATGTGGAATTCTCTATTTGCAGCTTTGTTTTTCTATAATCCTTAGATGAAATACCAAAATTCTAAAATTTATTTTCTTTTTTCTTTGGGTTGTTGATTTGTTCTTTTTTGGTGTTAATGCATGATACACATTGCTGGTGAAGCAAAAAATAAACGTTGCCATAAATATGTAGTGGAAGGGAGAACAAAAGATTTCAACTAAGTATTGTCTTTTCCTTTCTTGGTGATTGCAGGCTTGCATCTCTGTTCCTGGTACTGTGATGATTTTTAAACGCAGTGGAATCCAAAACATCATTAGAACAATTATTTCGTTCGATGTAACAAACTGAAAAGAACCAAATCACTATTTGCTCGGAGCCAGAACATTACATCTTTCCGAAAATTGTGTGTGTTATCTTACCTGTTTTTTTCTGTTTGACTGTAACAATATCTTGAAAGTATCTTTAGAAATGGAAAACGAAATTATAATGTGATGACAATAGATTAAACAAAACGTATTCAGGTTGATGTGACAAATTGTACAAAAAGGTGCCAAGCCATCATGCTTTTTCACGTATTGAATTTTCAGGTTTTTGCTTAGTTGTTTATCTATCTAAAAGTCTATAGACTCTACATGTAGTTTATTACCTTTATGGCTTAAATCAAACTGAGACAATGGTTGTTGGGATTGTTGTCATAGTGTGGAGTCAGTCAAGTGCGAGGTTGTGAAGGGTGGAAGACTTTGAGCTCTGAAGAGATTTATATATCAGTATTTCTTTCATAAAGAAAGAGAGTATAAGACGCATTTTATACGACAGCGCAAAGCCCGAGCAGATTAACTAATTGACACATGATCTGCAATCATGTGGCTCTCTTGCAAATTAAAGTCAAATTTATATAAAAAAAAAAGAATGTGAAGTACACATATCTAATTTAAGAGCGAGAATGTAGCATATTCAAGTAACGGAGCAAGTGTTGCCTCATCCTCAGCGACAACAATCTTTGGCTGCTTCGGCTGCTACTATCGTATTCATCCAATGATTTTCACCTCCATCTTCGTTCAATGGTCTCACTCCTCCTTCTATATCCTTCCTTTTCTGTGCCTCTTCCTTTGATGCAGCTGTTTATAATCATCAGACAATATATACATCAATAGTGCCTCTCACTTACAAAAACTAAATACCAAAAAAAAAAAAAAAAAAAAGAAGGAGAGAAACGAAAAATTTAAGTTCTCGGAAATAATTTAATAAAGCTAAAAGATTATTTTTCATAGTCACATTTGTGGTCACCTACAAACAAAAAATTAGCATTACTTATGTTATACAAATTCAATATTCCTTATTTTACCAATGAAGAAATTAAATAGAAACTGTAACATTCAAATAGAAAATTAATGATCATCTAACTTGCAGGTGAATTTGAAGAGAAGATAATTGGGACTTACCTTGATGAAAGCAAATCCTTTTGTTGTTTTTAATACACAAAAAGAATCTATAACATAAAACAGGGAAGAAAAAAAAGTGAAAAGAAAAGATACAAGCGACAAAGCAGATTACTTAATTTCTTCTTGTTCTTCACTATTTTATCTTTTTACTATACCATTGACGTTAGAGATTCGAGAACATTTTCATCACAGGGAATTATAAGATTTATTTCACGATCAAAACCAAATTCTTTCTAAAACGTGGTGAAGCTGTGCTTAAACTTAGGTATGATCAAAATGAATATGAGAATTCCCAATTTTAATGGGATATTACAAGGAGAATTATTGGAGAACAGAAGACGAACTACTTGCCTGTTAAAAGGGAGAAAGAATGAACGATCTTCATTTCTGTGCAAGAAAGGAAAGAAAAAAATTCATGCATTTACTCACAATTGCACTTTACATGCCAAAAAAAATTACTGCATGCCAAACTAATTGGCTGTTTGGAGGAAGCAGCATTTTACTAAAAAATGAATTTGAAAAGGGTTGAAGTTGAATAACAGAAATCTAAAACATGGTTGAAGCTTTAAAGTTACATGACAAACATTATAAACGTTTCAAGGGAAAATTAACAGACATATACACGTTCTAGAGCAATTATAGTATAGATTTATTATGTATGTGATCAGGAGAAAATGAATATAGGAGCAATGAAACGTGAATTTACGTTCTTTGAAAATGATAGGTCATGGAAAATGATAGAACTTTAAATTTCTATTATTTAAAGCTTATAATAATGGATTAATAACTGAAAATTCATGGGAAATTAATATTTAGACATTTTTATTTAGAGGAATAAGGAAGAAAAAGACCAAAAAAAGGAGAAAAAAGATAAATAGAATCCTTGGTCATAGAGAGGTGCCACATTACCTTGTCTATGCCTAGCTTTATATTATATATAGATATAGATTATATCCAACGTAAGTGAAAGAATAAGTTGAAACTGTTTAGACCTCCTCGTGTTGTTATCCATTCGGTTTTCTCTTGGTACCATCTACATCGAAGAGACTCATCTTCTAATAATGGCACCAATGTAACTTCGGAGGTAAGCTAATACTCCCTCTGTTTCAATTTATGTGAACCTATTTCCTTAATAGTCCGTGCAAAAAAGAATGGTCTCTTTCTATATTTGGAACAATTTACCTTTATGCAATGATTTATAGCCATACAAATTATATGTGACCCATTTAACACCACAAGTTTAAAAGTCTTCTATTCTTTCTTAAACTTCGTGCCAAGTCAACTGGGTTCACATAAATTGAAACGAAGGGAGTAGTATATACTGTAACATTATTGTTAAGAAACAAAAGATAAAACTGTTACGTATTGGCAGTACATTGAGCTTACCGCATAATAGTTATGTTTAAAAAGTTACAAGTTGTTAGACATTTTTATATTTATAGTTAAGTCCCTTATTTAGTGTAATTTTAAGTTGAGTCCCTTAGTCTATATAGGCCTTGTAAAAGTTTATTGTTGAGATGTTGATGAAAATCTGAATTTTTATCTTTTATTTCCTTTTTCTTTCTCTGTATTTTTTGCTTTCATGATGATCCCAACGTGGGAGTTACAATTGGTATCAGAGCCGACGATTCTCGGCCCCAATTCGGCAATCAGGTCCAACCAGGGTGTCTATCAACCAATGGAAGTCTGGGCTACCACAGCTATGGTTGATTTCCTTTTCTATGGTTCACCAAATTCATATGGTTATGAGTATTACCATGGGTATTCACATCCTTACTCGTATCAGGTAGACAACACCAATCTGGGTTTTTATTTGGTGTCGATGAGTGCCTTAGCATTAGATAACGAAGTCTAGCTATGGAAATTTACCAACGAAGCAACTCCAAGGAAGGTGATTCATTCAGTTCCTTTTCCTTTTGTGATGGATTCGTTTGGTTCTATTTCTTTTGAAACCCTAGCCCCCAAATCAGAGAACTCTGTTCGCACAACATTTTCTCTACCCTGTCGATACTCTAAGCACAAAAGAGGTGCGACCAGTGGCAAGAAGAAAGCTTGGAAGAAGAAGCGAAAATATGAGTCTGGTCGACAACTCGCTACTATCAAGCTTTCAAGAAAGAATAGGTCCAGGAGAGTTCATATACAAGTTAGAAATAGTGAATGGGTGACTAAGTTTTCTGTTGGCAGGGAAATACTGAAAGATGACCAGCATTTGGTTGTAGGAGGAAATAGTGAAATCGACGTTCAGTTGTTCGATAAAATGTCTCGCAGGGAGGAAATCTATGTGACGGATAAGCAAGGGGATGATAGTGCTGGGAATGAATCGATTAAGGTCGAAGAAGATTTTGAAAGTAAAGGAGATAAGCCTCTAGAGGACTGGGAGAACGCGGTACCAGTTGGGACCGAAAACGAAGATAATGAATATCATGTGCTTGACCAAATTCTCAAAATGTATGGGATTAATGTGACGGATTTGCAATGGGATGAAAGTGGAGGAGACGAGCCTCTAAAAACTGAAGAAAGCCATGAGAATAAGTCTGAAATTAATGAGGTTGAAATGTTTGATGAAAGTCCTAAGAAGGACAAAGCTAAAACGGAAAATGACAAGCAGTCACTGTTGGATGGAGAAGTAACATCTAAAGTTGAAGCTGAAGATGCTAAAACTCCACAAAACATTGGATGCCAGGTGCTAGATAAATGTCTTCCAAGTGATGAAACTATTTTGCCGATTGTTACACCCAGATCGGTTCCGGAAATTTTGAGAAATACCAATGCAAACACAATGAGGAGATCTCTCTGGTAGCTAAACCAGGAGTGTTCGAGCAGCCACGAAAAATGAGTATCAAAGGCTGCACTCACTCCGAGGATGAGAATGTTGCAACTGAAGAGCCAAAGCTTATGGATGTCATTGTGGATGACGAAAGTGATGAAAAACTAGATGTTGGTGTTCGGTGGAGTTTTGGCCACATGTATGTAAAAAGTGTGATGGATGTATCTAGGGATAGCTTGAGAAAGGCTTTTGATATGATGACTGGTCATATTGTCATGCGTTGGGACTAGTATTAGAACAAAATATATGGAAAGCCGAAACTATGATTTAGAAGCTATTAAGTTATACTGTACGACGATAGAGGGTCCAGCTAAGCAGATCCATAATCTTGCAATAAAATTGGGTCTTGCATCTGTTATGAACTTTTACATGTAGTTTCGTATGTTGAAATTTATAAGTATTGATGGTTGTTTTAAGTACGGTTACTGGAGTTACCTTCAAGGATATATGAGATTATATGCGCCAACCTTATGGTTACGAGGGTTTAAGTTCATATAATAAGCTATGGGAGACTCCGGGACCAAGCAAATCGAAGAAAATAAATTTGTCGAAAATTTGAAAAAAAGTTTGCAGAATTTTGGGCAGATTTTTAGTCAACTTTCGAGGGATATATCTCCTAGTATATTAGGAATTTTAAGGTGTTTCAAAATCCTAAAATGAAGTTTGTCGAATCTAGTTTTCAACGCAACAAACCGCTCATCGATACGACATCGGACTAGTGAATTATGGACGTTACAAATTAAGCGGACGGAGCAGAAAAACGTTGCTACAGTAACCGGGTGCTACAGTACCCGACCCAACACACACCTATAAATACCCCTCTAACCTATTAATTTCATCAATTCTCATCATTTTCTCTTCCTCCACACTTCTTGAGAGTTCTATAATTTTCCATCACTTTCCATCATCTTCCATAACATTCCATAACTCTCCATAATTTTCCATAATCCTTCCATAATCTTCCATAATCTTTCCATATTATTAAGAGAGAATATCAATATCAAAAACCTCAAAGAAAATCCATGGAAGGTAATTGTTCTTGTTTCTCTTCAAGGTGGCAATGAACTTGATCTTGGAAAGGGGTGAATAAAGTGAAGTTCTTCTACTATAAGGTATGTTTTTCCTATTATTATTTACATGATTGAGATGATATAAAGGTTTAGAAATTCTTAGAGAGGAAAGAATCAAAGGAGAAAAATCATAAAGAGTTGAATTGAAGTTGATGGCCATGAGGTGAGTTTGAAAGAGAATTTTGGATTAATTTGAGATTAAATTGAATATAATTCTTTGATTATGATATTATGGATGTTGTTATGATTGGTTGAAAAATTGGAAAAATGTCGTGTGTGACATTTTATGGAATATATTGGTGTTGATAGTATTGTGGTTGATGTTGGTATTGTTGTTGTTATTGTTGGTTCTTTGGATTGTGATTTCGGGCTAGGCATATAAATAGGGGAGATCTTTTGCCCGAGTTTGCATTCTAAAAAGATTTCATTTGAATGCTTGAGACAAGTGTATGATATTGAGCCTAATGATAATATGGATGGTTTATGTGTAGAGTTGCGAGCTTGGAAGAATAAACGTTGAACGACTAAGGCGATCGAAAGGTATGTTAAGGCTAGTCTCTTTCTTTAAAAGGCATGATTCTTAAGCTAGGATTCCGTCTATATTCTTATGCCGTTCTTATTCCCAAAAGTAAGAATTCAAGATTTCCAAAGCTCTTATGATGTTAAATGAAAAATATTCTATAATGATTGTGACGATGATAATGATTTTATTCTAGAAATTCCGAAGCTATGATTTGAGAGCATTATGAAATTATTGAGCCATTCCATGAATCCCTTGATCTTACTTATCGTTGATGGTCTCACCTCATGTTACTCGTTCCTTCGAGGTGAGATATAGCGAAGATAATGATTCTATTTTGGTGCTATCTAAGTTCATGATTCTCGAGACTCCCATGACATCGTGACTTCACCTTAAGATAGTTGATCTTCTAAGGAAGGATATAGTGATAATGATAATGCTAATGATGATGTTGATTTCATTATGTATTTTTTTATGTTTATATATGTATGTATGTATGCATTGCACACCCACTGATCTGTTGGGTATAACACCGAGTACCGAAAGGGCCGGGTACGGATAACACCGAGTCCCAAAAGGGCCGGGTACGGATGAAATCGAGTCCCGAAAAGGCCGGCTACGGATGACACCGAGTCCCGAAAGGGTCGGGTACGGATATGACAGATGTATGTATAGTAAGTGTATGTGAATGCATATGTATGTATGTTGTGTATGGATGTGTGTGAAATATTTTTCCTGTAGACGAGTAGTTTATATGACAGGGATCTTAAGAAGAGTACAAGGTATAATTACTTACTTTATCTTATGTTGTCTTCATTCTGATATCATACTACTATTCATGCCTTACATACTCAGTACATTGTTCGTATTGACGTCCCTTCTTGTGGACGTTGCGTTCATGCCTGTAGGTGCAAGTGCCCGCAGGTGCAAGTAGACGAGACAAGGATCTTCCGCAGTAGGCTGCTTTCAGGTAACAGTTTTGATTGGTGGGCTCTATCTCTTCCTGGAGCATTGTCGAGTCTGAGTTGTATATGGTTTTTTTTTTTGTGACAAGAGGGTATGTCGGGGGCCCTGTCCCGACTTGTGTACTTCAGTCATGTTCATAGAGGCTTTGTAGACAGATTCCTGTGTACAGCTCAGTTATGTCTTGTTAGTGGATATGTAGATGTCGCAGGTCCATTATATATATATATATATATATATATATATATATATGCATGATTTTATATTTATAGTTAGCGTTCTTGGCCTTATTTTGCCATTTGAGACATAGAGGATGCGAGTTATCATTTGGTTCGCTCCGTTTCCGTAAGTGTCACACCCCAATCCTGATAGGGCATGACGGGCACCCGACTCTCATCAGAGTCGAGCGAACCCTCAAACATTTGCTCTATCAAAACCTGTCATTTCAAAAACTTTTAAGAACATAAAACTTTTCCAAAAAGAAATCATCTAAAATACGTACTCTTTTAAAGTACACAAATGACGTCACTCCGTCGATATCTCGACAAGCATACCACAGGACACTGTCAGCAAAGTCTCTAACATATACAAAATACCATAACATAAGTACTTTGACTCGGCAACGCTCCGAACTGAGATGGAGCTCACCAATCCAGCTGATAGCCCGGGAACATCCTATAGCCAATGTCTTCTACTCATCTGTATATACCTGTGTGGCATGAACCGCAGCGCCCCCAGGCAAAGGGATGTCAGTACGAACGATGTACCGAGTAAGGCGTTAACTGAAACAATATATCTCTACTCGAATGATAAAAGAGTAACAGACTCAATCTGTACCTATAACCAACTCTGATAAACATGTACGTGCATATGAACTTTTGATGCAGCATGAGTATATATATATATATATATATATATATATATATATATATATATAATGCATGCCTTTACCCTGCTCGCAGCCCCTTCGGGCATAATAGCATAATGGCCCCTTCGGGCAGCCGCTTCCGGCTTAATAATGATCGTATACCAGCTGATCAGGTGGTTTGCGTATATAACGCCTTAGCCCTTTTTCCTTCCCTATGAAATGATGTCGTGCATGTATGTAAATATGCAAATGCATGAAAATCTTTGAAAACCATCAAAAGACTCCCTTCGGAGCAACTTTTATTTCAAAACGGGAACTTCTTCCCTTTTCTTAAAAATGGGAACTTCTTCCCCTTTTCATTTGTCTCCTTCGAGACTCAAAAATTAAATGTAAAATGCATAGGTAAGAGAAAGACCTTATGAATGTCCCCTTCGGGAATTAGACAACATTATGAAATCGCACAACTTATGGGTGCCCCCTTCGGGACTTAAGAGGTCAAGGATACGAACATCCCTACACTGTTTAAGAATAGAGTCTTTGGAATTTGTTTATTTGCTGGGTTCGTCCAGGTAATAAGGGTCATCATCACTACCATGTCTCACTTTGAATGATCCATAACATAAGCTGAGGCCATATGTTATATAGCTCGCTCAGACATAAGCTGAGGCCATATGTCATATAGCTCGCTCAGACATAAGCTGAGGCCATAAGTCATATAGCTCGCTCAGACATAAGCTGAGGCCATAAGTCATATAGCTCGCTCAGACATAAGCTGAGGCCACAAGTCATATAGCTCGCTCAGACATAAGCTGAGGCCATAAGTCATATAGCTCCCTTAGTCACGTTATGAAATCATCTAGAACCTTAGGCTTGAAAATCTCTAGGATTGGAGTCATCGTAAGATTCTTCAGAAACTATAGACTTCTGGCATTTCTAGGAGTAAAAATATTATGGATGTCATGTGTGGAATCAAAACATAGGAATCATGCCTTTGAAAGAAAAGGACGAGCCTTAACATACCTGGAAGCTCGCTTCTCGACTTTCCAACCTACCTCCTGTCTTGAAATCTTTCACCCACTAGAATTGCAATATCTTCGATTATCACCTTGAATCCAAGTCAAGTTTCACGGCAATACGATAGTATAATCGCAACTACGCGCTGTCCAACCTTAAATCCGGAGATTATACTTAATTCGCGTTAAAATCTAGTGGGTAGAAGTTGGGAGAATTTTCTAGAAGGTTTGGGAAATATTTGGAGGATTCTTGGCTGAAAAATGAGGTTTTGGATAAGATTTGGTTCAAATTCGGGTCGGGTCCCGTAGCGAGCATCGTAGCAAAGATGCCAAAGAATGTACGTCTGTGAGCAAGACCGTAGCACGCGTTTTTGCTTTGTCAGCCGAACTTGTAACGTCCATAATTCTCTACCCCGATGTCCTATCGATGAGCAGTTTATTGGGTTGGAAATTAGACTCGACGAACTTCATTTTAGGCTTTTACCTTGCTTCAAAACTCCTCATCTACTAAAAGATATTCTTTCTCCAAGTTGGGCCAAAATTACCCCTCATATTCACTTCCAAGTTCCAACAAATTGAATTTTCTTAATTCACTTGCCCTTCAATCCTTCCATAGCTTACAATATGCACTTAAATCCTTATAACCATAAGTTAAACACATATAAGCTCACATACCTCCTGAACGGTAACTCGAATCTCAACATACGAAACTACGGGGTGTAACAGTAAGGTGCTGGGTGCCAATCACGCCTCACCATGGTTGGGGTGTGACAAATTGGTATCAGAGTAGTTCTGTCCTAGGGTTGTCTTCAAGCCCTGTCTAGCAAAGTCTTGTTTATGGTGTGCAGTGCACCACACTTATAAACAGGAGGCTGCGGGACATTGAGGAATAATTGACCTTATTTCCTCATCTTAGATCGTGCGATAGAGCTATGTCGTCAGGATTCCCTTTTTCCTAATTGTGTGTTATGATTTCAGCAATGCCTATGAAGAGAAAAGCCACAGCCACCCAGAAGGGCAAGTCAGTAGTAGAAAAGAGAATGGAACGAGATCCGCCAACAGATATAGAGAAGGGTGAGTCTCAGAATGAGGTTTCGTCTCGGACCTCTTACGCTCCACCCATTTCAGAGGGGCATAAAGGAGCCTCAGCTCCAGCTCCAGCACCCCCAGTTCTTCCACCAGATGCTTCGGGCCAGCAGATGAGAGAGGCCATTCAGTTGTTAACTCAGATAGTTGCCGCTCAGGCCCAGCGGCAGGGTGAGGGCCAAGGTGACAGAGCGGTCAGTGCAAGAGCCCGTAATTTAGTTTAGACCCTCCAGAGTTCTTTGAGTCGAAACCGGCTGAGGACCCGCAAAGCGTTATAGATGAGATGTCGAGAACATTACCACTAATGCATGCTTCTGATACTGAGTCAGTAGAATTGGCTTCTTATAGATTATGGGATGTTGCGGTCCATTGGTATACAATATGGATGTCCTCTAGAGGAGTTAATGCACCTTCCCCAGTATGGCAACAGTTTGTAGACGCTTTCCTCCGACATTATTTGCCGCCAGAGGTTTGACGGGCCAGAGCCGATCAGTTTTTGAATCTCAGACAAGGGAATATGAGTGCTCGCGAGTATAGGCTCTACTTTAATTCTCTGGCTAGGTATGCTCCAACAATGGTAGCAGATATGGGAGACTGCGTACATCGATTTGTGAGCGGTTTGGGGCCACATTTTCTTAAGGAATGTTTGACGGCCTCACTTCAAGAGGGGATGGACATTTCTCGTATTCAGGCACATGCTCAGAATTTGGAAGAGCAACGGCATCCGCAAGAGGGTGAGCGCGATTATGATAGAGGTGACAGTAAGAGGGCCAGATCTTCAAGAGCTATTAGTGAGTTAGAGGAGGACAGGAGCCGCAGTATTCCGTGCGGACTAGCCGCCCGGCTAGTGCGCCTTCCCGATTTGTAAGTAAGAGATTTGATCTCCCTATCTATTCCTAACCGGGCCAGAGTTCCAAAAGTTCAGGTATACAGTATAAGGGTGACTCAGGCCGGATGAGGCCACCTGCACCACGATGTACTCAGTGCGGTAGATTACATTGGGGACCATGCCGATTAGGTTTAGATGTTTGTTATGCTTGCGGCCGGTCAGGCCATATTATGCGTGAGTGTCCGTCCCTAGGTAGTAGGGATACGGCTCGGTCTACAGGATCAGTAATGGGTTCGTCATTATCAGTACACCCTCCGGGACAGGGGTCGCAGGTACCAGCAGGTCGTGGTAGAACTAGAGGAAGAGTGTCTAGTTCAAGCGGCCCTCAGAATCGTGATTATACATTAGCTGAGCAATAGGATCATGAGACTTTCCCTAATGCTGTTACAGGTATATTATCAATGTCTTCCCATGATATATATGTAGTGATCGATTCAGATTATATTTTGTCATATGTATATATATATTATTTCTTATATTTTCGATTTTACTGGGGTAAAATGAAGCCTACGTTAAAGGTAGATATTGATAGCATAAGATAATAGGCTTGGACTAGAGATATGGCTATAAGGAAAGCAGGACGAATATACGAGGAGTAGACATACATGAGCATACGAGCAAGCTATGGCATTAAGAAGGGAAGTAAGAAATGAATGACAAGATGAACCCTGTAGGTATTTCATAACGAAGACAAGGATTGACTAGTTAAGGTAGTGGAGGAATTATGACACCCGACAATGGGGCAATCGAAAAGTAATAAAGAGCTATGAAGCAAGATGAGCTAAGGAAATGCAAGGAGAAGTTATGAAACTAGACGTAGATAAGATCGCAAGAAAAAGATTCATGGATATAAATAGAGAAGACGAACATTTACGGAATCAAGAGACCCTCTTGATTAATGAATCAAAACAATAGATAAGTGCGCTAGACTATGGGAAAAGACTTATCAGGTGAGAGTCGGGTGAAGGTTAAGAGCAAAAGGAGAACTCAAAGGAAATGATTAAAGATATTGCGTTGGATGGGAACAAGCTGCTGACTAAGACAAAGGTCGGGAATATCTGTGAAGCGTAAGAAGGATACGCAGAGATCGAAGAGAACAAGAATTTCTGAATGATAAGAAGAAGGATAAACTGCGCAATTCACATAAGTGCAGTTTTTAAATAAGCAGGTAAGACTGCAAGTGAGTAAAGTAAATACCAGTAAATGCAGGTAAGAATATCGACATTTCCTTCTGAACGAACTCTACTTCAACATTCGAGGACGAATGTTTTTGAAGGGGGGAGAATGTTACACCCCGTAGTTTCGTACGTTGAAATTTATAAGTATTGATGGTTGTTTTAAGTACGGTTACTGGAGTTACCTTTAAAGATATATGAGATTATATGCGCCAACCTTATGTTTACGAGGGTTTAAGTTCATATAATAAGCTATGGGAGACTCCGGGACCAAGCGAATCGAAGGAAATAAATTTGTCGAAAATTTGGAAAACAGTTGGCAGAATTTTTGGGCATATTTTAGTCAACTTTGGAGGGGTATATCTCCTATTATATTACAAGTTTTAAAGTGTTTCAAAAGCCTAAAATGAAGTTCGTCAAATCTAGTTTTCAACGCAACAAACTGCTCATCGATACGACATCGGAGTAGTGAATTATGGACGTTACAAGGTAGGCGGACGGAGCAGAAAAATGTTGCTACAGTACCCGGGTGCTACAGTACCCCCGACCCAACACACACCTATAAATACCCCTCTAATCCATTAATTTTCATCAATTCTCACCATTTTCTCATCCTCCACACTTATTGAGTGTTACACCTCGAAAATTTGGGTTGTCGCACTGTGAGTAGATTAGAGTAAGCATAAGGTGAGCATGGAGCTCTTATGACCATAAGAAGGATATTTGGTAGCTTTCAAGTGTATGCGATAAGAATTTGGAGTTATATGAATTGGTGAGATTAAGTTCGTCAGAGGAAAGTGAAGTATAAGCTGAGTTTGCGAAAGGTTCTGTAATGATCGAGCTAACGATTGTTTAGTAAGGTCTTGAGGATGAGTTATAAGGTTCCCTAAATTGTTAATGAAGTGTTAAATAAGTGTTAAGAAGGTTCCCTAAGGATCGGAGATCAAACGAATAGACGAGAGCATTTTCGGAAAAAGGTGAGTTATACGACCAACTATACGGTCCGTATAACTTTATACGGTCCATATAGTGGTCCGTATAACAGTCACAGAATGGACCAGTCTCTGATGGACTTATACGGTCACTTATACGGACCGTATAAAATTATACGGACCGTATAAGTGTCCGTATAAAACCATGTCGGGTCAGATTTTTGCAAGTACATATACTAGACCCAAGTTCTTATTTTTCATTTCTCTCACTTCGTCAACATTTATTGAGAGTTCTAGAATATTCTATACACCCTACTAACACAAACCCAAGGTGAATCAAAGGTTAAACACCAAGAATTAGTAGAATCAAGTGCAAGGATGCTTCTCTAGGGCTTGTGGAAACCAAGAATCTCTTTGAAGTTAAAGTTGGATTTTCCTCCAAGTGAAGTATTGTCACCCAAAGTCCATTACTACATCATCAAGGTGAGTTTTATATTCATTTCATGTTATTAAGAATACTGAGTAGTTGAAAGACTTGGATTATGTAAGAAAGTGTTGTATGAAGTTCAAATATGGAAATAGTGGTATTCTTGAATAGTAACTTGACTTGAATCATAGTTCTTAATATGTAATGAGTATAATATTGCTATGAATGATATTAAAGATGTTGTAGAAGAATTATATGTGAATGAATATGATGTTGTGTCATAATTATGGTTATGGATGACTTTGAAAGGGGATTTTGAGAATTGAGTCATGTCTAGCTTGATGAAGTTTATTAATTATGATATAGTGGGTGCTGTTATTGATGTTTGGGAGTTGTTTATTGTATGGAGGAAGTTGTAGAAACAAAGGAAGTGCTGCCCAATTTTCGTTAGCCCTTGGTCGTCCTAGTTTAGACTTAAGTAAGTTTCCGGATATCTAACCTTGTACGAATTCTCTTGAATATAGAATTATGAGCTTGGAAGGAAAGAGTTTAGTCGATAGAGTTAAGGAGATGTGAAGGTATGTAAGGACAGTCTCTCTCTTTCAAGGCATGATTCCTATACTATGATTTCGTATATATTCCCAAGTTGAGAGCTAAAGATTCCTAAGAGCTTATTATGAGGAAGAGATAAGATGTGTTCCGTAATGATCGTGATGAGGATGATGCTATGTCTAGAGATTCTAAAGCTTATGATATGATGATATTATAATGTTAATGATCTTTACATGATTCCTTGATGTTGTTCATTGTTGTTAGCCTCACCTCATAATGCTAGTTCCTTCGAGCTGAGACAAGAAGATTATGATTCTTCCATAAGATAATCGGAGGTTACCGACCTTACGTCACTCCGATAGAGTTATAGCTTTTATTTGAGTTCTTATGCATGCTTTATGATAATTATATAATGATGATGACACCGTGCCTATATGGTACGGGCAGCACTGCTAAGGCGGGCGGCTTATTACACCGTGTCTATATAGCACGGGCAGCATCGCTAAAGCGGGCGGCTTATGGATAATGATGACAGCACCACTAGTGCGCGGCGTGAGATAATTTTCCCTGGACGCGGGCTAATGATGTTATTGACTTAGACAGTTATGTACGTATGTGTGATTTGTCTTAAAGGTAAAAGTGAGCAAGCATGACTCCGCCTCAAGAGGCAAACAGTCACAATTATCCTTTCTTCTCATGCTTTCTATACTTCTTTATTATGTTATCATGTATGCCTTACATACTCAGTACATCGTCGTACTGACGTCCTTTTTTTTATGGACGCTGTGTTCATGCCCACAGGTAGACAGGGAGACGGCCTGGACACTTAGGAGCTTTACCAGCAGTTGTACAGGAGCACTCTACTACTCCGGAGTTGCCACTACCGGTATATTCTTTTGTGTATATATTTGGGAATGGCGGGGTCTTGTCCCGTCTTTGTGTCTCAGTACTCTAGTAGAGGCTCGTAGATACTCATATGGGGTAGTAGATGTCTTATGCTCACCTCAGTGTCGATTTTGTACATTATTTTGTGGCTTTGTGGGCTTGTATGTATATATACAGGTTTTTGGGAGATTCGGAAATTGGTGTATGACAAGTCCTATGTTGAAAATGATATATGTCCAGGTTGGGTATGATAGATAGCATTGTGAGTGGTGCTCGGTAGCCAGCTCCGGGTACCCGTCATGGCCCACTAGTTGGTCGTGACATTGAGAGTTCTATAATTTTCCATCACTTTCCATCATCTTCCATAACATTCCATAACTCTCCATAATTTTCCATAATACTTCCATAATCTTCCATAACCTTTCCATATTATTAAGAGAGAATATCAATATCAAAAACCTCAAAGAAAATCCGTGGAAGGTAATTGTTCTTGTTTCTCTTCAAGGTGGCAGTGAACTTGATCTTGGAAAGGGGTGAATAAAGTGAAGTTCTTCTACTATAAGGTATGTTTTTCCTATTATTATTTACATGATTGAGATGATATAAAGGTTTAGAAATTCTTAGAGAGGAAAGAATCAACCGATGAGCCGTGACGGGGGTCTGACCTCTAGCGACCAAACACCCCTATACATAATAAGATTGCTAAAATATTCCTTTGTTGCTACATTTAAATCGAATGAAATATATACACGTACAAAACTCATATCATAGTACAAAGCGTAGAAAGGACGGACTCCCGAAACCCTCGCATACCCGTGTCCGCAAAGTCTCTAACTTCACGCAAGACATCATGGCATAGCAGCCCCCCCGATAAACTCGAGACCGACACTCCGGAACAAATGGAGTTTGCCAACTTCGCAATACGGAACATCTTCTATAATGGCGTCGATCATCCGGATATTGTACTCGCGCGGCATGAAACGCACCCGACCCCCCCGAAAAAGAGGGGTCTCACGAGCATTGTATTCCGAGTATGTAAGGCATGAATAGTAACATAATAAGAGATGTAGAACATGTCTCGTGAAAGAGAGTATCCGGTACATGTGAGACATATCATGTGTAAAGTACCGAGTATGTAAGCATGAATAGTACATATAAAGCATACCGTGTGTGGAACCGTAATCATGTGCTGTAAGTATGAGTGCCTCTTAAGGCGGAATCATGCATGCTTAAGCCCGATCCATATACTATGCGGAACGTGCACGTGCCCGATCCATATACATTGCCGCGGAACGTGCGGCCCCGATCCATTTGTATATACATGTACGTATTCTTTCTTTGAAAACATCTCATTTTCATATATAAAGAAAATAGAACATACCATATTGCCGAGGCGTCGGCTCCGATCCATTTAACCACTTATCCCGCGTCGGGCATCCCGCGTCCGGGACGATATCATATCATTCTCCAACTGATCAGGTGGCTGTGCGCCTATAGCGCCTGCCCTTTTCCCCATCTTCCCCATATACATATACATATACGTATACTTATACATATATCATGTCATAGCATGCAGGAGAGCCCGAAGAAAAGCTATAACTCTATCGGAGTGACGTAAGGTCGGTAACCTCCGATTATACTATGGAATAACCCGGATCGTCATGTCTCACCTTGGAGGAAAGATTATTTAAGGTGAGACTATCAACGAAGGGCAACATTAAGAGAACATAGAACATGTCATATCAGATCATATCATATCATATCATGTACTTTGGAACCTTTAAAATAGTCATTATTCGAAAATAGCTTAACATTTTCATATCGTCGTATCCATGGTAAGAACATATCCCTGACACATTCATCATAGACGTCTTCTTATATCGGCATCATCCTTGTCGTCATAAAATCATAGTCGTCGTTTTAGTCATGAAAACTATCAAAACGTAAAACTTAGATTTTGGAGAAAATGAATATTTTTGAAAACATCTATAAACTTTTAAGAAGAAATCATGTTTTGAAATCATAAATTCTAACTTTGAAATAAGGTCGTTATGGGAGCATTTATAATATTTCATTATGTGATTCATCGTAGAAAGAAAAGGGCTTAGCCTTAACATACCGCGCCGCGCCTTACTAGCTACGCTTATTCATCCAAGCTTGGTTCCGCTAGTCTACATTCAAGAAAGTGGATGCAACCATTAGATTCATTGACACATACTTGTCGTAACCTTGCAAGTTTCTTTGTTTATGGTCTGCCGAAATTTCGACAAAGATCTCCCCTATGAATATACCACCCCGAGGATCCAACTCGGCTTACTTTAATCAACAACAACAACAACGATAATCCGGGAATTCAACCCGGCCAAACCATCAACAATACCAACAATTATCCTAACAATACTCCAATAACCCATTCAATTCAATTTAATTCAATTCAATTCAATTCAATTCGCATAATATTTCGTCGAATCAATCGACATACTACTTCACCCGAAACCTTCAAATTTAACAACAACCATACATTTCATTACCATCTATATTCATTAACTTCAACCTCATTCTTCATTCAACGTCACATAATCCATAACGACAACAACTAGAATGTCGAATTACATTAATTGACACTAACCTACCAAAACACCTATTTCGACCATAATCTCTCCTTACATGTCTTCATGCATTTTTACTCATTTATCTACATTCCAACAACAACAACAACATATTTTCCTCTTTCAAATTCAATCACCTTAACCCAACTTTCAATCCTCCAAGCCATTTAATTCTTATTTTACATTGTAGAATCTACCATAACAACAATTACCATTCTAAATAAAATCAATTTATCACACCTTTCCATTAACTACACTATTCGGCCAACATACACATATGCATATTTTTCATGAATTTTCCATCCATTTCTATACATTGCAACCACAACCCAACACACCACATGAAATCAAGTCAATCTTCCATGCAAAATAACACACACACACACACGGCTCAATCACACATACACCATACACACGGCCATCACTATACAACATTTATATTTCCATGATTTTCACCCATTTCCACACTACAATACTCACAACCATGCATAACACATGAAGTAAGATTGGATACATACCTTTTTCCTTCAACTTCTTCACTTAGCTAAGGTTATAAATTTGTGCAAATAAGTGATGCTCTTGTTCCAACAACCCTTCCACGTTGTAGAGGACCTCCAAATGAGCTAGAATATTAGGAGGGAATAATTTTTCCTCATCAAATTTCCATGGCTAGATTTTTCTAGCCATGGCCGAAACTTTGGCCCTCTTTCTCTCTTCTTTTTTTTTTCATCTTTCTTGTTCTTTCTTTCTCTCTTTCTTAAAATATGACCACCCCTCTTATATATATATATATATACATATTGCATGCATGTGAGGGGCACATGCCCCCTCTCTAGATTTTTCTTCTTTTTTCTTGACTTTTCTTTTCTTTTCTTGAATTTTCTCCAAATTCCCCAAAAGATGACTAATTCCTTTCTTTGTTTCTTTTCCCCCTTTTTTTCGGCCACATGGCCCTTTTTCAAGACATTTCTTGATTACTCGTGAAATGACCATTTTGCCCCTCGACTTTCCTAAATATTACCATTTTGTCCCTAACCTTCCACATTATTTCCACGGCCCATTCTGCGAATTTCTCTCCTTGCCCTTAGCCTTTCTCAATATTTCCATAACACCAATGTTCATAATTAATATTCCTAGCAACTCGTACATTAAAATTACTTTAGGTCATAGTCTTATCGTTAACTTCTCACCATCGTCCCGTAATATCCGAACACACAAAATACGGGCTATAACATCCTCCCCCCCTTTAGAACATTCGTCCTCGAATGTTCAACTGCTCCTATAGGGTGTTATAGCACTTCGGGAGGGGGTCCCTTTGTAGTTGCCCCCTTCTCCATGTCCATTCCATATCTGTTATCCTTCTTTCCTTACTATCAAACTCCTTGACCTTTTCATAAGTCCTTGCTCCTTGTCATAGGTTTTTTTTTTCTCACTCATTGCGTCACCTCATCATCCTTGTTCTTTCCGGGTCCTTTCTTTTCCATTATGGTCTTCCATTATGGCTCATATCCAACATACTCATTGTTATTTCGTTTATAAACCTTTCTCTTTATTCTTGCGACACACCGACATATTTTTGTACTCGATTCCAAGCTAATAGATTTTCTTTTCGACACCTCCTTTTTAGGTCTAATGTAATATGGTCTCCCCCTTTAAGGGGCTCCTCATACCAACAATCTTTCTATAAAGTCTTCGTTTATACCTTATTTCTCATCTTCCTTCCAACTCCATGCCTGACATCCCAGAAACTTCTTATCCTGAGTTTTTCTTTTACCTTCTACCTACATCATCCTTTTGTCCACATTCCCATCCACTATTCGTCCTTTCGCTTCCTTAGTTCGCTTGTTCGTAATTCTTCCTTCCGCGCCCGTTGGTGTCCATATCTCTCCCATCGTAGTTACTATTCCTTTAGTGTCCATATCTCTCCCCATCGTAGTTACTATTCCTATTTTTTCACATGTCTACTTTGAGTCCTTACCCAAACAATCTCGCGCTTTGTCGATAGCTTCTCTCGAGGTTCCCTCACTAAGCTTTCTTACTTTTCACTTTTCCCGACTTGTTGATCTCCTTGCCTTCCATGAACTCACTCTCTTTCCTTTGCAACTATCTCCGCACTAGACTCTCAAGCCTTAAGCTTGTGGTAGAGCAATAGCAACTTACCTTGTAGCACCTGTACCCTTTATTATTTATCGTCACTCGAACTTCGGTATCCTTTTACCGTTTAGCGCCTTCCTAACCGTAGCGCCGGTTGCTGGAACTCCCGTATCTATCGATATAATCACATGTAAAGTATTCTACACATATATATATATATATATATATATATACACATATATATATATATTATATATATCAACTAACCCATAAAGTACTTCCAAACACTATTCAAGCCTATCCAACTTTCCGGAACTGTGACGCATTCCCTGTCCGTTCTCCGGTCTAACCTACCTCGTTTTGTGTGACCCCGTATGGCTTCCAGCCATTCCGTATACTCGAACTTACCTTAAGCTACCCTAACTTCTCATTTGTCTCGTATGTCTGAATATGTAAAATTTCTTGCAAACTTCCCAGGGGGTCACCCATCCTCCCACCTGAGCACGCTTAACCTCGAAACTTTGCTGGAATCCGATGCCTTAAGGCTGATATTTTCGCGTCCGTTTCCTCACATGGCCTTTATTACATGCTCTGGATCAAGTCGAAGTTTTACAGCTTCCGAAACATTTTCGTAATACGTCCTTTCTTTTACATTTACCGTTTTATCCTTTTCTCTTCTCAATATTCACTTTCCGCCTGGCGTGTATCTATCTTCCTATCTGGCTCCCAGCTTCACATAACAGAACAAATATATCCATCCAGTCCTACCTGTTTTGACTTCCATGTCATCCCTCGCCTTTTTCCGCCGATACTGGATACCTGCGGAATCCCACGATTAGTATAAGGGATCTTATCTCCTATGACTTGGCTCTATCGCACGATCTCATGACAGAAAGAAGGTCAACCATTCCTAGATGCCCCGCAGCCTCCTGTTTATGAATGTGGCCGGCTTCACACCCATAAACAGGACTCTACCGGACACGACTTTGCAAACATCCCTCAGACCGACCCGCTCTGATACCACTTTGTCACACCCCGATCTCACTAGGGTGTGATGGGCACCCGACCCCGTAATCGGAGCCGAGCGAACCCGCTGACTCTTACTACGTACTAATTTTTTTCTCGAATCTCTACGTCAAGTATACATAATAAGATTGCTAAAATATTCCTTTGTTGCTTTTAAATCGAATGAAATATATAACTGTACAAAACTCATATCATAGTACAAACTGACTCCCGAAACCCTCGACTGTGTCTGCAAAGTCTCTAACTTCACGCAAGACATCATGGCATAGCATGCTGACTCGGCGACACTCCAGAACAAATGGAGTTTGCCAACTTCGCTGGAACATCTTCTATAATGGCGTCTGATCATCTGGGTGTACCTGCGCGGCACGAAACGCAGCCCCCGAAAAAGAGGGGTCAGCACGAGCATTGTACTGAGTATGTAAGGCATGAACAGTAACATAATAAGAGATGTAGAACATGTCTCGTGAAAGAGAGTATCCGGTACATGTGAGACATATCATGTGTAAAGTGGAAGTCGTACCTATAAAGCATACCGTGTGAAGTTGTAACCTCGTAAGTATGAGTGCCTCTTAAGGCGGAATCATGCATGCTTAATTTGCGGAACGTGCGCCCGATCCATATACTATCTTTGCGGAACGTGCCCATCCATTTGTATATACATGTACGTATTCTTTCTTTGAAAACTCTCATTTTCATATATAAAGAAAATAGAACATACCATATTGCCGAGGCGTCGGCTCCGATCCATTTAACCACTTATCCCGCGTCCGGCATCCCGCGTCCGGACGATATCATATCATTCTCCAATCGATCGGTGGCCGTGCGCCTATAGCGCCGCCCTTTTTCCCATCTTCCCCATATACATATACATATACGTATACTTATACATATATCATGTCATAGCACGGGGAGAGCCCGAAGAAAAGCTATAACTCTATCGGAGTGACGTAAGGTCGGTAACCTCCGATTATACTATGGAATAACCGGATCGTCATGTCTCACCTTGGAGGAAAGATTATTTAAGGTGAGACTATCAACGAAGGGAAACATTAAGAGAACATAGAACATGTCATATCATACCATATCATGTACTTTGAAACCCTTAAAATAGTCATTATTCGAAAATAGCTTAACATTTTCATATCGTCGTATCCATGGTAAGAACATATCCTTGACACATTCATCATAGACGTCTTCTTATATCTGGCATCATCCTTGTCGTCATAAAATCATAGTCGTCGTTTTAGTCATGAAAACTATCAAAACGTAAAACTTAGATTTTGGAGAAAATGAATATTTTTGAAAACATCTATAAACTTTTAAGAAGAAATCATGTTTTGAAATCATAAATTCTAACTTTGAACAGAAGGTCGTTATGGGAGCATTTATAATATTTCATTATGTGATTCATGCCGTAGAAAGAAAAGGTCTTAGCCTTAACATACCTGCGCCGCGCCTTACTAGCTACGCTTATTCATCCAAGCTTGGTTCCGCTAGTCTACATTCAAGAAAGTGGATGCAACCATTAGGTTCATTGACGCATACTTGTCGTAACCTTGCAAGTTTCTTTGTTTATGGTCCGAAATTTCGACAAGATCTCCCTATGAATATACCACCCCCGAGGATCCAACTCGGCTTACTTTAATCAACAACAACAACAACGATAATCCGGGAATTCAACCCGGCCAAACCATCAACAATACCAACAATTATCCTAAGAATACTCCAATAACCCATTCAATTCAATTTAATTCAATTCAATTCGCATAATATTTCGTCGAATCAATCGACATACTACTTCACCCGAAACCTTCAAATTTAACAACAACCATACATTTCATTACCATCTATATTCATTAACTTCAACCTCATTCTTCATTCAACGTCACATAATCCATAACGACAACAACTAGAATGTCGAATTACATTAATTGACACTAACCTACCAAAACACCTATTTCGACCATAATCTCTCCTTACATGTCTTCATGCATTTTTACTCATTTATCTACATTCCAACAACAACAACAACATATTTTCCTCTTTCAAATTCAATCACCTTAACCCAACTTTCAATCCTCCAAGCCATTTAATTCTTATTTTACATTGTAGAATCTACCATAACAACAATTACCATTCTAAATAAAATCAATTTATCACACCTTTCCATTAACTACACTATTCGGCCAACATACACATATGCATATTTTTCATGAATTTTCCATCCATTTCTATACATTGCAACCACAACCCAACACACCACATGAAATCAAGTCAATCTTCCATGCAAAATAACACACACACACACGGCTCAATCACACATACACCATACACACGGCCATCACTATACAACATTTATATTTCCATGATTTTCACCCATTTCCACACTACAATACTCACAACCATGCATAACACATGAAGTAAGATTGGATACATACCTTTTTCCTTCAACTTCTTCACTTAGCTAAGGTTATAAATTTGTGCAAATAAGTGATGCTCTTGTTCCAACAACCCTTCCACGTTGTAGAGGACCTCCAAATGAGCTAGAATATTAGGAGGGAATAATTTTTCCTCATCAAATTTCCATGGCTAGATTTTTCTAGCCATGGCCGAAACTTTGGCCCTCTCTTCTCTCTCTTTTTTTTTTTCATCTTTCTTGTTCTTTCTTTCTCTCTTTCTTAAAATATGACCACCCCTCTTATATATATATATATACATATTGCATGCATGTGAGGGGCACATGCCCCCTCTCTAGATTTTTCTTCTTTTTTCTTGACTTTTCTTTTCTTTTCTTGAATTTTCTCCAAATTCCCCAAAAGATGACTAATTCCTTTCTTTGTTTCTTTTCCCCCTTTTTTTCGGCCACATGGCCCTTTTTCAAGACATTTCTTGATTACTCGTGAAATGACCATTTTGCCCCTCGACTTTCCTAAATATTACCATTTTGTCCCTAACCTTCCACATTATTTCCACGGCCCATTCTCGTCGAATTTCTCTCCTTGCCCTTAGCCTTTCTCAATATTTCCATAACACCAATGTTCATAATTAATATTCCTAGCAACTCGTACATTAAAATTACTTTAGGTCATAGTCTTATCGTTAACTTCTCGTTGGTGATTGTGATTGATGTGTTTTATGGCTGTTTGAACGTGTTGTGGCCGTATGGATGGACTGATTTATCATAAAAAAATGGTATCTAACATTGTTACAAATGTTTATTCAATTATACTCAATTGGGATGGAAGAAAGTGCATATTGTTGTTGTATGTTGAAAAACGTCGTTCTTACGGATGTTTATGGAATAAAGTTCGATGAATAATAGTGTTGTTGATGTTGTTATTATTGTTGTTGTTGATCCCTTACAGAATTGTAATTTTGGACGTGTCCGGCATACTCATAGCAAAAATGCTCCGATTTTCGGGGGAATATAGAGTAGTTGATTTGAAAAATTTGGAACAAGCGTGCAATAAAGAGTCTACGACTTTGCTTAATTGGAATCCTTTTAAGATGAAAACATACCCTTTTCCGATCATCTTCGTAGCTAATAAGAGGTAGGAGCAATTATGTAAAGCTTACCCTTCCACTTTTGGCATGTCTTAGAGGTAAGTAAGATATGATATGATACGAGCCTTTAACATCTATTCTTACAATCCGACATGTATAACAAGATTGTATTCACTTCTTGATGTTAGCATTCAAAATCAATCATAGTCGAGCTATGGTCCTTGTGTCTTTTGTATGATTGGATAGTAAATGTTGCATAAAGAGTTTTTTGTTCCTAAAGGATTCTATGACGAATAAAGTCCGTAACTTTCATAGACGGAGCTCGGATCGCTTCGATACGTTCATAGCCCTACCCAAATGCTGGAAGAATAAAGTCCGTAACATTTCATAGGTGGGCTCGGATTGGTTTGATACATCTGGAGGATTCCGCAATTTCTCTTTAATGCAACCTAATGGTATTTTGAACGGATTTAACATGACTAGCGTTCGATACTCGGCGTTGACTGTCCTACCTATCTATTGAGTCTTAAAGTTGATTTTTATGCATATGGTTTCTCAAACTTACTCCTCGTGCGGCGCACTACTTCTTTCAGGAGTCCGGGCAGGGACACGCGTTCGTGCGCAACCATACCCGCACCATTCACCGCCGGTCCCTCACTAGAGGGCCGGGACACGCTATATATATATATATATATGTATATGATGATATGATGATATGGGGATGGCGGCCGGGATGGCATATGATTACAATTATCGGAGCCCGCAAAACATAACCTACACATAATGAAATTTTTTTTTTACAAAACAATGATGATTTTACTTGCCAAGTCCCTCACTAGAGGGCCGGGACACGTTATACATGCATATGTACATGATGATTATTTATTTATGTATTCGCGTAGGCAAGCCTTATGATTTCACACACACGACTTGTCGGCAAAGTCTCTACCAACATCTCGTATTTCATACAAAAGTACTGATTACATATTTAAATGAGCTCGCCCTTTCTTCGGGGGGTCTTCCCGCTAACGTTTCATGCTCATCGCGTGGGTATTGCGTGGTATGTCACACCTAACTCGATAGGGCGTGATGGGCACCCGACCCTTACTCGGTACCGAGCATGTAAAGCTCTCGTTACACTCATAATCTTGCTGGGCCCTTAAGAAATGACATAAAATCCGAATGCATAAGGAAAACTTTCAAGAACAATATCTTTTCGTCTCTCTCGAACCAAGACAAATGTGATAACATGCCAAAACTGGTAACACAATGCATAATTACATCGGCTCATATATATAGAACAAATCATCTTATATACACGACATTAACCGACTAATTCTAATCTAACTCAAAATCACATATAACAAAAGCACCGTGTCCCGGCACTCGTGGACTCCGCAAATAAGCTCATATATCATCATATTATAACATCTTCACATACACACATATACACACACCGCGGTCAAGTAAAGGGGTCGGTCTCGGACATATGTACCGCGCGGCCATGTAAGCATGAAATACATAAACGAATCATGCGAATAAGGAGTACGTCAATGTCACATATACACATGGCTACGAGACAAGAATAAATACTCACATGTACATATGCATGAACATATAACGCGTGCCACCCCTTTCAATAAGGGACGCGGTAAGTAATATCACAATGTATACGTCATAAATATACATATATATACCGAATATCACACATGTCATGGCCAAAACTCGGTGAAGTAATCATCATATCATCATATCCATCATGTCACATATGCATCACGTGGTCAAAATATACATATATATACCGTACCGTACTACAGTATCCAGCGGCAATATCACACATACCCATCTGGCCGCCATCCCAACGTTGCATAACGTGGGGAAACCATATGCAATGCAATGTATATATACCGTACCCGGCCCTATAATGAAAACAAACTGTTATTTCAAAAACGAATGCGATGTCAACCTTAGGTGTGCACGAATATCAAACAAGGCCTCGGGACTTTGGAACATATCAAACCGAGGCTTCCGAAACCAAGGTAGAATAGAATTTTTGAAATCATATGCATAAAAATACTCATTTCGGACTCAATGGATAAGTAAGTAATCGGCGCTCGGGCCTGGTAAAGATAGTCATATGAAGTTCTTTCAAAAGCCATCGCTAGGACTATACAAAGGAAATCTTGGGACCCACGGACGAGCGCCAAACCAATCGGCCTGCCTATGAAAATCGAAGTCCTTATACGTTATAGAATCATTTGCGAACATATCAAAGCCATCCGGTTCCGTCTATAGAAAGTTACGGACATTCGTAGTTACAAAAATCCTTTTAAAACCAAAACTTTTACAACATTTAAAATCCAATCATACAAAGACATAAAGACCATAATCCTACCACGTATAAAATGCGAACATCAAGAAACAAGTGTAAGAACCATAAACATGCTCGGATCATAAGAATAGAGTTACCAAGGCTCATAGCATATCATACACTTACCATATCTAAGACATGCCAAAAGAAGGAAAGGTAAGCTTTACATAATTTTGCCGCTTCTAACCTAATCCAAACTCAAGTCTGGGCCTCCTCAAAATCTACAACACGTCATTAGACACCAAACATTAGTCATAGGCACCTCGGAATCCCATTTAAGTTCGCACTTTATTTACGAAATTTGGGCACATTTCCCCTATAAGTTCAACAACCCGAGAATTCTCAATGCCAATATTATCAACAACAATACCAACAACCAATAAGTAACATCAATAATCGATTCAAAATGCATTCTAACATTAATAACCCTTTTGACCATTCAACAACATTCCATTCACTACATAATGAAACCCGAAAGCCTCCAAGTTCAAGGAAACAACACAACACATTTTCTTCCTTCCGAATTCATAACTAATTAATAATTCATTACTTCCGTAAATTCAATAAACTATATAAAATTCCATATGAAGCCGTAAAACAACTATAACAACTTTGAACCATTAAACTTTCATTAGCAAGTAGAATCCACAACACAACAATCCAAACATTCTAAATAAATTTAGTTCATTCCTTGTCACAAAACAGCCCATACTCACGGCTCAACATCAACATACAAAATTTCATGAATTTCATCTATTTCTACCTCTATCCTCCGTTTTAATCCGTTAAAATTCTAAATACACTCGTTAACAATGAAAAGGAACCGTATTCATACCTTAAGCATGCAGCCCCATTATCACTCTTCTCCTTGGTTGATTTTTAGCTCAAATTGAAGACAACGCAGCGTACAACACTTTTCTCTTCATGGGCTTCGGAATTCGGGGCTCGGATTTTGGTCAAAATTGGTTTTTCTTCTCTCAAGGTTCTTCTCTCTCTCTTTCCAGAATTTTCTGGGTATTCTTGGTCTGAAAAATGTGAGGAAAGGGCTGAATTAGACTTAAATAGGCATGGGTCATGGGCCTAACCCGATTGGGCCAGTTTGGGCTAGCCCCCGACCTTTCCGCCTTAAAACGTCCATATCTCCTTATCTCGATGTTACCTCCGTGGACCCGACCTATGGTTGGAAAGATAATTCAATTATCTACAACTTCTATCTTTGGTGTTTTTCAAATTCCAAACTTATAATACCGTTTCTGCCCTCGAAGTCGCATCACCCGAAAACATTACTTAAAAATATTTGTTTGGAGGACTTCTACTTTGATTTGGCTCAAGGGTCCTTCTTGAGTTAAGTTTAACTTCACATATGTTATTCATAAAAATTGTCGCATGTCCCAAAAAAATCTCAGTGTGTGGACCCCACCTCAGCTTGCGAATAATCCGACGTACAAAAATACGAAATATAATCTCGTCAACGTGAGTTTAAATTATGAAGCAACAACATGATTGTCAATTTTTGGACTCCAGAAAATATTTTTTTTTTTTGGTCATGGCCGAATGGCCTCTTGTTCTTTCTCCATGCTTCTTGAATTTTCTAGGGTGCTAAATGATGAAGATGACTTAATTAGTCATCTTTTGCCACTTATATAATTAACACATGTGGGCTATGGCCCACACACCACACACATGGCCACATATGGCCATTTTCATGAAATACTAGTTTCCAAAATTTCACTTCTAGCCCCAAATTCTCATGAAATGCTTAACTTTCTATAATTCACTTTTAACCCCAAATTTTTCTTATTTCAATTTTACCCTTACACTCCATACCAATGAAAAGATGAATATGCAACTTGTGCATTAAAACAAAAAATTAACAAAACCAAAAATTAAAAGTCTTGTCCATAACTTGTCGCAACAAACTTAGAATATTCCAACGTACAAAGTACGGGGTATAACGATCTGACCCAATCGACACCAGACCGGGAGCTTCAGATGCTACGTAACCGGGCCACTCCGGCAATAAGGTCTCATCCGATCAAACCTTAGGCCTAAAAACCGCGCCTCGAGGTGCACTCCGACCTAGAAACCGCGAATGATATGAATGCGGGAATGTTGCTGCCCTGTCCTCCCTGGACTCATTTCCAATGTCGAAAGATCTAGCCCTCTTACCATGGCCTCGTTCACGGTCACGCTCCGTGCTTCCCTCGGCGATTGCGATCTTCAAATTTGTGCATATGTCCGTATCTGCGGGAGATATCCATGTACACCGTAATGCGACGATCGTACAACGCATCAATCAAATGTGGCCCTAAACTAGCGACAAAGTGATGAACTCTATCCTCCATCTCGCCCACACATGGTGCTGAGCATATCTAGCCATAGAATCGAAACACGCGAGTACTCTTGGACAACTGTCTTGCTTACTCGCTCAATACGTAAGAAATTTGTCTTTGGGCTCGCCTCGGTGAGGCAAATAATGATGATAAAAGCATCTGAGAGCTCTCGCCACACGGTTGGAGAGGCATTCTCTCCCCTAAATAACTCCCAAGTCTAATACCTTTGTACCGCAATATCCGAAGTCTATACGAAGCTAACCCCACTTGACTTCGACCTCGGCGTACGCATAACCCTAAAGTCCCTCGCATACCATCAATGAAATCCCTTGGGATCATATTCTACTTTTATCACCGAAAATTCGGGGGGATATAACTCAAGGAAGGTCTTAACTCTCGAACTACCGGCTCTGCCGGCCGAGCCAAAGCGGCTACTAATACGGTCAATACCGAACAAAGAACCTTTTGTACATCCCGGACCGGTGTATACGTCGAGGAACTAGGACGGGTGCTGGAGACGGTGTATGCGATGTCTCAGATGGGTTCTCACTCCGAATCTCACCCCACGAGCCAGTGGCTTGCCGAGTCAGCTAGTGGCTCTCCTGTGGCTTTCTTTTCGGGAAGCAAAGATGGTTTTCTTGGGAGGCATTGTTAAAATCATAACAATTCATCAGAAAGAGAATTCCTAACACATGGCTATATCGCACAATCTAGGAAAGAAAGAATGACGTCATCCTAAATGTCCTGTCAGCCTCCGTTTATAAGTGTGGTGCACAACACGCCCATAAACAAGCTCTCTACCAGACACGGTCGTAGGACAACCCTAGGACGAAACAGCTGCGATGCCTCTCCGTCACGACCCAAACCACTCCAGGTCGTGGCGCGAAGTCGACCTTCAGCGACCAAACACCCTAAACATCTTATATCCGAAACATGTCGAACATCAATAGCCCATAAATGGCACAAACTAATCTCATAAAGAGGAAACATCTGAACTCTGTACAATCTGCATATATATACACAACATGCGGAAGAACAGTGCAAGTCGGCTAGGTTGCTATATATACTGTACACAAAAGAATATAAGCCGACAAGGCTACATCGTACGAATACTACATACAACGTCTCTGAGACCTCTGCGGAATAAAGCTATAGAAAGGACGGGATAGGGCCCGTCGTACCCATCTATATACATCTCAAAAGAATAGCCTACCAAAATAGTAGGCAACTCCGGATCGAATGGAGTGCACCGATCGTATTTGGATAAGGGTCCTATAAAGGCTGGACCACCTCACTGTCTACTGTACCTGCTAGCATGAACACGACCCCCAGAAGCGATAGGCGGTCGGTACGAATAATGTCGAATATGTGGGGCATAAAGACAAATGTATATATTTATGAAATCGTAGATAAGATACGAACTCATGTTGAAATAACTATACGTATGAACTAGTATCTGTGCGTACCGACCAATCGTATGTCGGAACACATGGACATGCATGTATATATATATATCTAGTAGGTACACACCTCATTGTTACATCACGAGCCACACGCACACACCTATAAAGCATGCCTTTCTCGTAACACATATCCTAACATCATAGGCCACTCGCTGGACCACTCATAGGCCATGCTTTCACCCCCGTCAAGCGTGCCTTTCGCATGTATAACATAATATCACGATGCCACGCCCCTCGTTATCAGTGTGCCTTTCACTCTACCCACGAGGGCGAAAGTGAATGCATAGTACAAGTAACCGAACGACGGGATTATTAAAATAATAAAATGTCGGTTTGCCTCTCATGGGCCTTCTTGGACTCATACTACTTGGACAAGAAATCACAAGAATGCCGAATATGGGAAATACCATAAGCAGGGAGTACGGGAACATCTCGTATTTCTCTTAGTACTTATAAGGATAGAGTAATATGGAAATTCTCTTACTCATTTATCGGTTCATATCATAGGATCATGCCAAAAAAAAGAAGGAATAACCTTAACATACCTGGAGATATATTCAATCGTCCAATTCTTATTCCTTGAACTCGTAAGTCTACAATTAAGATAATATAGGCCTTAATTAGGCTATTCACCTTACTCACTAATCATCATAATTACAAAAGAGCTTAACAACTATAGACAACATATCCCTTGAAAACATAGAAAACCCTCAACTCCTAATTCTATCCAATCTCAACTACAATATCAAGGATAACATTAATGGCAACACTTTTATAACAAGATATACCCAAACACATCCCTCAATCATCTCTTAAAATAACCCCAAAAGCACTGTTTAACCTTTCATTAACTTATCACTTTCATAGCTATCTTCTCTTCACATGAACTACCAAGACTCCTAGTAACTAACTTAAATACAAGGGTAGAAATTATTTACATACCTTGAGGGGTCAAGAATCCCAAGAATCACTTTAACTTCAACTCTCTAAGCTTCCCATTCTTGGAGAAACCTTAGAAACAACCTTCTTCTTCATAAGCTCGGGTATACGGGGTCCGGGTCTTGTCAAATCTTCACTACTTTGCCATAAATGTTGGGAGAGCAAAATATTAGGGTTTTCTGATCTGGGAATGAGAGAAATAACACATAAAGTCATGGATCACGTATCGGAGAATTAAATGCTTCAGTGGTCCGGTTCGACGAGCGTGTCCACGGTCGTTCGACGTGCCCGTTGACCTACGCCTACAGAATGCAGGGCTGCGGAACCCTATCGCCACTGCACAACGACGGCCCGCCGACAGGTTCGATGATCCGTCGATCATGACTGGTGTCTCACGAGGCTTTTTCAATTCGGTGCAGATCGCGTCGATTCGATTCGTTCAACTTCGAACCCTGTAAATCACCAGAAATTCCTGCTGGTACTATTGCACACGGGGTAGGACACTTTCTATCTCCAAAACTCGAGCTGGGGTCTCAATTCCCAAGGCATCCCCAACTAGGAAATCGTAATTTCTACCACTACGAAGACGAGGGGTGTAACATTAGGATGATCACTTACCACTTATTGAATTTACCTATAGCAACAGCTATCATTCCAGTATTCAAATGGCCCCCTATGAAGCTCTCTATGAAAGGAAGTATAGATCGCCAATTGGGTGGTTTGAAGTAGGAAAGGTGTAGCTAATAGGTCCGGATTTGATTCAACAAGCGGTGGAAAAGATCAAGGTTATCCGTGAGCGATTGTTGACAGCTCAAAGTCGCCAAAAATCTTATGCGGACAACCGTTGGCGAGACTTAGAATTTCAAGTTAATGATTGGGTATTCCAAGGTATCAACGATGGCGGCATGAGATTTGGTAAAAAGGGAAAATTGAGTCCCCGGTATATTGGACCTTATAAGGTAGTCGGCAATGTAGGCCAAGTAGCTTATGAATTGGACTTACCTCCAAAACTTGAATCAGTCCATCCTGTTTTTCATGTATCGGTGCTCCACAAATGTGTTCGGGATCCAGCTAGAATCGTGCCAGTGGATGATATTCAAGTTACAGAGAAGTTAGCTTATGAAGAGGTACCCATTTCCATACTAGATAGGTAAGTACGGAAACTTAGAAATAAAGAGGTAGCCTCGGTTAAGGTCTTGTGAAGAAATAACAACCGAGAGGAACTGACTTTGGAAGCGGAAGAAGATATGAAGTCTAAATATCCGCAATTTTTTTCGCCCTCGGAAGAGATTCAAGATGAGATGCTATTATCATAAGGTATGTAATGCTTTCTTTTTAATGCTTTTGGTCGTGTGTGGCCATATTTTTTCTTGCCATTATATTGTAGCCCTGTGAGGCATTGTTATTATGGGTTGTTGTGACAGGATGGTAGCGCCATATTATAAGGGAAACTCTAATGAAATTTCTGTAGAATTCCCGAGAACTTAACATTCGAGGAAGAATATTTTTAAAGGGGGAAGAGTGTTACACCTCGCAAAATTTCATGTCGTTATGTGGTAGATAGACTAACTCAGAGTGAGATGAATACGATGTCCCTACAAGAAATAAAGGTTACTTGGCGATTCTAATTAATATTCCAAAGACATTTGAGGCAAAAGAAGAAAGTTCGTTGAGGGAGGCAAGGTATAAGTCGTGTTTTGGGAGAATTTTGCAAAGTACCGAGCTAATGTTGATTTAATAATGTCTTGAGGATGAGTTATAACGCTCCTTAGATTGTTAATGAAGTGTTAAACAAGTGCTAAGAAGGTTCCATAAGGATTGGAGATCAAACGAAACGACGAGATCAAGTTCGGAAAGAGGGTGAGTTATACGACCCAATATACGGTCCGTATAACTTTATACGGTCCGTATAGTGGTCCGTATAACTTTATACGGTCCGTATCCATCATAGTGAACGGTGATCACTGGGAGTATTATACGGTCACTTATACGACAGTATAAGGTACCATATAATGATTACAGAAAGGATGATTGGTGGTGCAATTTCACGGTCACTTATACGGACCGTATAAGTTTATACGGACCGTATAAGTGTCCGTATAATCCATGATGGGTCAGAATTTTCCCCAGTACAAATAAGTGATCCAAGTTATTATTTTTCATTTTCCATCTTCCCCACTTCCCTCAAGAGCTCTAGAATATTCTATATATCATACCAACATAAATTCAAGGTGAATCCAAGATTAAACACTAGTAATTTGTGGAAACAAGTGGAAGAATACTAGCTAGGGCTAATGGAAGCTAGAAATCCCTTTGGAGTTGAAGTTAGCGTTTTCTCCAAGTGGAGTATTTTCGTCCAAGGCTCATTCCTACCTAATCAAAGGTGAGTTTCATGCTTATTTCATGCTATTAAGAGTATTGAGGGGTTGAATGACTTAGATTGGGGAAGAAAGTGGAATATGGAGCTCAAATGTGGAAACAATGGTATTCTTGAATAGTAGTTTGACATAAATCATGATTCTTGATATGTTACGAGTGAAATCTTGCTGTGAATGATACAAGTGACATTAAAGAAGTATTATATGAGAATGAATATGGTGATACACCATAGTTATGGTTATGAATCATTTTGGTAAGGGGTTGTGAGAATCGGATAATGTTGAACTTGATGAAGTTATTGATTACGATATTATGAATGTTGTTATTGATGTTTGGGAGTTGTCATATTATATGGAGGGAGTGGTAGAAACAAAGGAAATGCTGCCCAATTTTCATTAGCTTTTAGTCGCTTTGGCTTAAGCATAAGTATGTTATCGATTATCTAATTTTAGTACGGATTCTCTTGAATGTAGAATTGTGAGTATCAGAGGAGAGCACTTAGTCGCAAAGTTAGAGAGGTGAGAAGGTATGTAAGGCTAGTCCCTTATTTTTCTAAGGCATGATCCTTATAATATGACTTCCTTTATCTTTCCATGACTCTCTTATACTCCGTAAACTATAAGTCTATGATTATCAAGAGCTTCTCATGAGATAAAGATAAGAGATACGTTATGAATATGATAACGACGGTGATGATTCTATGTCTAGAGATTTTAAAGCTTATGAAATGATGCCATTATGAGATGAATGATTTTGATGCATGATTTCCTTGATCGTTATTCATTGTTTCTTGTCTCACCTCATGATACTAGTTCCTTCAAGGTGAGGCATATTGATTATGGCTATTCCATAATATAATCGGGGGTTCTCGATCTTACATCACCCCGATAGAGTTATAGTTTGTACTTGAGTTCTTATGCATGTTTTATGACAAGTATATAATAATGAGATTACACTGTGCCTCTATGGTCGGGCAAACACCACTACGGCTGGCGGCATATACACCATGTCTAGATGGCATGGGCAGACACCACTAGCGGGCGGCATGAGATGTTTACCCCGAACGCGGGATAAAGATGATCACACCGTACCTATATGGTCGGGCAGCTTATATATGCATACTCGATATGATGTTTTTTATGATGTAAGTTAGCATGCATAATTCTGTGTTAAGAGGCAATCAGTTACAGGTTACTCCTTTATCTTATATTCTTGCGTCTCTTGATCATGTTATTGTGTATGCCTTACATACTCAGTACATTGTTCATACTGACGTCCTTTCTTTTGGACGCTGTGTTCATGCCCACAGGTAGGCAGGGAGGCGGCCCAGATTCTTAGGAGCTATGCGGCAGATTCACAGGAGCACTCCACTATTTCGGAGGTGCCATTTTTTGATACATTCTTTTATGCATACATTTGGGCACGACGGGATCCTGTCACATCCTTATGTCTCAGTAATCTAGTAGAGGCTCATAGATACGTATACGTAGGTAGTAGTTGTCTCATGGATATGTCAGTGTATATTCTTTTATATCATTTTTGCAGTAGTGAGGGCTTATGTATATTTATGTATTGCCATGGAGATGTCCAGGATAGGTATGGTGATTAGCATAATGAGTGGTGCTCGGTAGTCAGCTCCGGGTACCGGTCATGGCCCTCTAGTCGGGTCGTGAAAGTAATTTCCTGGGTCGGTCACTTGTGCTCTCACGTATTTGTCTACTGATTCAAAATAGTGGTGTCACTTATAATCTCGTTTTTGCTCGTTACTCTAAATTTTTCGTCGACTGTTTAAATTTATGTATGAGCCATCATCTTGACTATATCTTTCAACATGTCCCTAATCTTATAACGTTGACAGGTTACTAAATTATCTTTCCTCGTGAAAATCTTATAGGTGATATTTTTGTATAGTAATCGTATTTTCCAATGGATTAATCTTGAGTTGAAATTCCAAGGACCACGATGAAATATTCTCTTGGAATCCAAAAGACGTACTGGACGGTAGATGCATCTGCTTCTTCTCTCTCCCTCTCCCCCTCCCCCTCCACCCTCATCTTTTGTGATTGGCATTTATGGTGATGATAAATATACATGATCTTTCTTAGTTGATAAATTCCTCCCATGCTCTTTCATAGTTGATAAATTCCTCCAAACTGTACAATGTGTACAGGCATGCATTGAGATGATTATGCATATGGCAAGTAATAGGACAACTAGTATGACAATGTACAAAAACTTTTTCAACGCTCTGTATATCCTTTTAGAGTTCCATAAAAATTATATATATATATATATATATATATATATATATCGTATGTAGAGTTAAAAATTAAGAGCTTTTGAGATCTAGATCACGTGATCTATTCACTCTAAAGAGCTTATGACAGATTCACGTTAGTGTGGATAGAATAAGAAGGGCAACATCAAATTTGATAAGAAAAGAAGAGTATTTAAAAACTTCAAAAGGATTAAATACTTATTTTATGTTTAACTTACTTAGTATATTCTAAATTTTTTTATTTGAAAACTTCATAGAATATGCAATCAACGACATTTCCTGTGCAAGACCTTGTACAGAGTCTAGAATGTAGTAATGGTTTAAACTGCTAAGTTTCTATATTTTCATTTTCTTTCAGCTCCTTTTGTTTAAGTTTCTATATTTTCATTTTCTTTCAACTCCCCTTGTTGAAGTTTCTATATTTTCCTTTTCTTTCAGCTCCCTTGTTTGAGTTATTTGGTGCTTCTTTCTTGTGTCGAAGGAATTCAAGAGTAAGCTAAAAGATTTTGGGAGTAAGATCATATTCTCAGCTTCTTGTACCTGAAAACTCTCAATTTTTGCAGCTTAACACACACAGTTCCTTGCAGAAATCCATCATATTTCAGGTATATAGTTTTTTTCGTAGAAGTAAGTTATATCTTATATGAATCTTAAGCTATTACCAACTGGTATTTTTTTTCTAACTTCTATTGCTAATCTTATATGGGACATCAGTTGTGATGATTTCACATAATAAGTATATTAGTTATTGGAGTAATGAGTAATTTACAATGTCCTTGTAATGTTAGGAATGCGGTGGTTATGAAGAGACTCCATTGTCTTGTATTCATATCATCATGCTTCATGGAATATTGATTGGCTACTATTATATAAACTATATTACGGTCATAGCGTTCGATCTCAATGTGTTCTGTGAGGAGATATTTATACTGCAACTGATTGATTGAAAGAACTATTTTGTTCTCTTTCTGTGGTGCTGAGGCTAAATTTTATGCAATGAATGAGAATGACCAGTGTGAATACATTTTTCTCGTGCATGTAAGAAGGCTTAAGTATATCATATTTTACTATAGTGGAACACAACTACAGAAGAGGAAGTTTGATCACTTATCAAAAAAAAGAAAAAAAAAACTACTGAAGAAGTTGCAGCAAGAAAATTTAGGGGGAATATTTAATGGAGATTGGAGACTAATAAAATCTTAGGTGTGTTTTATTTGAACATTTTTTGGGCGATCTTCATATTTTCTCTAAAGATAATTTATGATATACTTTTTACAGTAACTTACTACTTTCTAAGTTTTCACTCTATCTGTGTTTGTCCAAGTCAGTTCGGGGCAAGCGAATAATCTATGATGGAGGATGGACTTTTGAAGATGTCTGTTTTGAAGGCTTCGTACAAGTTACCAGGTTGATTGTCATCGTGCTAAGACTCTTAGGCAAAACAATGTAATACATTCTATGGATGTTAGGTTTGGGGTTGTATAAACAATGTCATGGCTTATACGGTAAATGGGTTGTAAATACATTTGATTATAATTTATACAAAAGTTATTCTTTATATGCATCTCATCCTCTATATTGTAAATTTTGTAATATTGTTTAAATTTTACCAGGAAAATTTTCATGATTAGCTAGGGACCATATATTATGGTCCATAAAACAGTTTGAGGGACAGGAAAAACTAGTCGCTAAAAGTTTATGTAGACCAGAAGGGCATGCTAGGAATCTCAACTAGGGACCAGAAAAATGGTCGCCAAAACAGTTATTGAGACCAAATTTTATCCTGTCGCTAATGACTTTTAAGGACCAGTAAAATAATCTCATCATTGTTGACCTTTAGCGGAGGAGCCTATAAGGACGGGGTAAATGTGGTCGCTATTGAGTTTCAGGGACCGGAAACAGACTTTTGGGGACCAGGTTTTCCTTCCTTAATAGCCATTTTTCTTATAGTGCTATTTGCTAAGTTTTTGAAGTGCGAGTTTTGGTTGGAGTCTATGGCGATCTTGGGCTACGTTGTGTCTAAGGACGAGATCATGGTTGATCCTCAGAAGATTGAGGCTATGAGTGATTAGGGAGAGGCCCACTATTGTGATCGAGATCCATAATTTTGTGGGTTTGGCCAGTTATTACCGTCGATTTGTGAAGGGTTTTTCGTCTATTGTCTCGTCTTTGACCAGATTGCCTCAAGTGGTCCGATGATTGTGAGGAGAACTTTCAAAAGCTCAAGGCTCTTTTAACTTCAGCCCCGATTCTAGCATTACCTGTGGAGGATACGGATTTCGCGGTCTATTGTGATGCATCCCAAGTTGGTTTGGGTGCTGTATTTATGCACGAGGGTAGAGTCATTGCCTATGCTTCCCGTCAGTTGAAGATCCCTGAGAAGCATTACCCTACCCATGATTTGGAGTTATTGGCCGAGGTCTTTCTTTTGAAGATTTGGAGGCATTACTTGTATGGTGTCCATTGTGAGGTTTTGACCAATCACCGTAGCCTTCAGCATGTGTTTACCTAGAGAGACCTTAATTCCAGGCAGCGCCGATGAATGGAGCTCCTGAAGGATTATGACATCTCTATTCTTTACTATCGAGGGAAAGCCAATGTGGTTACTGATGCCTTGAGTTGCAAGGCCATGAGTATGGGTAGTTTAGCTCGGTTGGTTGTTTTCGAGCGTCCGTTTGCCTTGGAGGTTTAGACTCTAGCCAATACTTTTGTTCGTCTTGATATTTCAGACCCAGGAAGAGTTTTGGATTTTGTAAAGGCAAAATCATCCTTACTAGATCAGAGCAAGACTCATCAGTTTGAGATGCTCAGTTGAGCAAGATTCGAGATAGGCTTCTGAGGGGTTAGGCCAAGGAGACCGTGATTGATTCTGAGGGTACTTTGAGGATTAAAGGGCGCGTGTGCATTCCTCATTTTTGGTAACTTGGTTCAGTTGATTTTGATTGAGGCCCATAGCTTGTGATATTCCATTCATCCGGGGGCAACTAAGATGTATCGTGGTTTGAGCCAGCGCTATTGGTGGCGTCGAATGAAGAGGGATATAGCCAATTTTATGGCTGAGTGTGGTAATTGTCAGCAAGTTAAGTATGAGCATCAGCTACCCAGTGGTGTACTTAAGAAGATGCCCATTCACGAGTTAAAGTAGGAGAGAATTGTCATGGATTTTGTTGTGGGTCTTCCAAAGACCCTGGGTAAGTTTGATTATATTTGGGTGATAGTTGATCGGTTGACTAACTCCACTTATTTCATTCCAGTTCAGATTTCCTATACCGCGGAGAAGTTATCCAAGTTGTATATTAGTGATATTATGAGATTGCATGGCATTGCTATTTCTATTGTATCTGATCAGGGTACTATCTTCACATCCCATTTCTGGAGAGCTTTACATGATGAGTTGGGTACCCAATTGGATCTTAGTACAACTTTCCACCCCCCCCCCCCAGAATGACGGGCAGTCCAAGCAGACTATTTAGGTGCTCGAGGATATGTTGAGGGTTTGCGTTATTCATTTTGGTGGTCATTGGGATCAGCACTTACCGTTGGCAGAGTTTGCATACAACAACAGTTATCACTCGAGTATCGACATTGCACCTTTTCAGGCTCTGTATGGTAGGAGATGTAGATCTCCGGTCGGTTAGTTTGATGCATTTGAGGTTCAACCTTTGGGTACAAATCTGTTGGGAGATTCTCTTGAGAGAGTGAAGGTTATTAAGGCCAAACTTTTGGTAGCTTAGAGTCGACAGAAGATGTATACAGACCGCAAGATCCGAGATTTAGAGTTCCCCGTTGGTGACCAGGTTCTATTGAAGATTTCAACCATGAAGGGTGTTATGAGGTTTGGGAAGAGAAGCAAGTTGAGTCTGAGGTATATTGGGACATTTGAGATTCTTGACCGTATGGGCAATGTTGCCTATGAGTTGGCCTTGCCGCCAGGCTTGGCAGGAGATCATTCAGTGTTCCATGTGTCAATGCTAAAGAAGTACCATGCCGATGGTACTTACATTGTTCGTTGGGATTTTGTATTTCCTGATGAGAGTTTGACCTATGAGGAGGAGCCTATTATGATTTTGGATAGGCAGGTCCGAAAGTTGAGGTCCAAGGAGATTGCTTCTGTGAAGGTACAATGGAAACATCGTCCTGTTAAGGAGGCCACTTGGGAGGCTGAGTTTGACAAGCATAGCCGATATCCTCAGTTTTTTGCTGATTCAGGTACTTCTCGTCCCTTTTCCTTCATCGCTTGAGAACGGGCGATGGTTTAATTGGTATCTAATGTAATGACCCGCTTGGTCGTTGTAGTTTTTTCGATAATTTTTTACCTTTCCCAGAGCTTGTTAGGTCACTTTTGACCCGAGAGGACCCGTTGACACGCTTCGAGGTGTTCGGAGTTGATTTGGGTGAATTTTTGGGAAAATTGGGCTTTAAGCGAAAAAGAGTTGACTCAAAGTTGACTTTTGGGTAAACGGACCTTTTTTAAAAATTCGTCGATTCCGAGAGGTCCGGATGGTCATTTAGAACTTTGCTGCATATTTGGTTCGGTTACCAATGCACTCGGGTGCATTTCGAGACTTAGGCTGGGAACCTAGATTTGAGGTATCGAGGGTTGACTCGGTCAATGAGACCTTCATTGGGAATTTCAATGCCACGAGTGCGTTCGTAGCGTATTTTTGTGTATGTTTGCATATCCGGTATGTGAGTAGATGGCCTCGGGAGATAGTCGGATATTCGGGTTGAGTTGTGAAAACTTGAGACTGTTCTAGAGTCTGGTGCCCGCTTGGGCGGCACCAGTACCGCGGCAGCGGTACCGCTATAGTGGTCACCATGCCACTGAAGCGGGCTATGCATTTTGGGCATGACCGCTGGGGCGGCCTGCTAGTCGCGAAAGCGGGTGTCGGGCAGTTATTTCATTAAATGAGTGTTAAATGCACTAAGTCCCTCATTTATTGCTATTCGGAAATCTGAGCTATTGGAAGCAATTTTTGGATATTCTTGGAGAAAATTCTTGGTGGTAAGTTCTTCTAATTCTTTTAATATTCGATTGTCCTTAATTACCTTAGAATTCCTTTATCTTGATAGTTCATTAAGTGTTTGAAGATTAAAAGAGTTTCCCACGAGTTCTTCTTTCTAGGCTTCTAAATCATGATTTGTTGGTTGGGTTAATTTCTTTAAGCATTGAATTGATTATTAGAATCTTTTATTTCATAATTTCTTCTTAATTAGTGGCTAATTTATGGAATTGAAAGTTACGGTTTATACCCAAATTTGGGGTTTTTCCAAGAATTCGAATTTGAGTAAATTGTTGATTCTTCTAGCTTAATAATGATGGGAATTTATCATTTAGAGCTTTAATTTCATGTTGGAAGCTTTAGATTACCAACTTCACCCTTCTAGTTCATAAAACACATTCCGTAGGTTGGGGATTTGAGTCATGAATAGAAGTAAGGTTCGTTTGATGTTCTTCTTGATTCGAATGTGCCTATACTTTCTTTATCTCGAGGCTCAAAGGAAAGGGAAGTCTAAGGAGTGATTGTCGGTGATATTGTTGTTTGACCTTCCAGGTTGGCTACGGTTTGCCCTATGGTGAGATTTCGTTTAGCGAAGCATATATTTAGACGATGTTGTCGAACAAAGCATGTAAACCTTCGGGTATGAAGTTGGGTTGGATATTGTCTTACGCTGGGTCCTGTTGTATGATTGGGGTTAGCCACCCCGTTGTGTTGTGACTATCTTGTTCTGTTATTATTGGCTCGAGGCCACGTGGAGATAGTAGATATTGGAGACTGTTTATGTATCTTGATCTTGATATTTTAGTATCTTACTTGTTGTCGTTTGATACGAGGATAGTGCTCTATTATGGCTTATTGTGTATCCTTTTCATGATATTGTTGGTGCGCCCATGCGTGGTACTTTGATATTGATTTGATTATTGACATTGAACTATTACATTGCACGCATTCTCATCCTTTATGATATCTTTGTTGATACATTGATGGTACTTGAGGAAATACTGTTACGAACTGCGCTCAATTGGATGAGATTAAAGTGAGGACCGATGTCCGATGTTTATCCCGAAATCGTGGAATGAGTGTAGCGGTTGCCGAGGTTGTTGCCGAAATCGTGAGGTACATGGACTTTGCGGGTCCCCCATGGGCTGTGCTGCTGAGATGTGATGTTCCATCATCGGAGTACATGTGTATGGTGCATATGCATTGCATTCACATTTCATACATTATTGCATTGCATTGCATTATGGCTTCTGTTGTGATATTGTTGTGATGTACTTGTGATATACGGATTTGGACATTGAGACTTGGCACATTTGGAGTTTAATTCTTTTGTAACATAGGTGATGACGAGTACTTGGATTCTGGCTCGTGTTTGACTTATACCTTGTTGATTTACTTGTTTATCTTACTTTATCGCCTTGATATATGTTAGCTAATCTTAGTCGGCCTATGATGCCTACCCGTACTTGTTGTTTATACTGACCTACACTTGCTGCATTCTTTTATAAATGCAGAGTTCCAGGTGGGTTCGACCTCGGCTTCTCGTGGCTGATAGTGGTTCGAGAGTTGCTATTTAGAGTCTTATAGGGTGAGCACGAGGATGTCCGCCACCTTTAAGATTCTTCCTTTATTCATGTCTTACTTGATATTCCGAGACCTATTAAGACTATTGATGTATTATGGTTATTTTCAAATTTATAGATTCTAGTTGGATGCTTTTATATGGCTAGATAGATTTCTGGGGTGGTTTTGATGTATTTCCCATTATCTATCTATTATTATGTCAGACTTATATATTTCTATCTCTTCTGCTTATTTATTTATTATTTCATGTATTTTAGATTGTAGGGATAAGGGTTCGCCTACAGAGGTGGAAAAGTAGGTGCCCGTGCGACTTAGGAAAATTTGTTTGTGACAACACCGGAAGCATCACAATAAATAACATAACCCTCCGATCCTTGTGGAAGTGTCAGAACTGGAGCCGTAGTCAATCTGTTATTCAACTCCCGGCTTGCGTTCACGAGCATCAGTCCATTGGAACTTAGCTGATTTCTGAGTCAGCTTTGTCAGTGGTACAGAAAGGGAAGAAAAACCCTCTACAAATCTCTTTTAATAACCTGCCAAGCCCAAACAACTACGAACCACCATAGGTGTTGTGGGTCTCGGCCAAGTCTTTACGACATTAATCTTCTGCGTATCCACCTGGATACCGTCAGCTGAAATAATATGCCCCAGAAAGTCACAAAGTTCAACCAGAGCTCACGTTTAGCGAACTTTGCATATAGCTTCTGATCTTGGAGAACTTTAAGGACAACATGTAAATGATCTAGATGCTTTGCCTCTGATCGGTAGTATACCAAAATATCATCGATAAGTACAATCACGAATAGATTTAGAAAAGGTCTGAAGACGCTGTTCCTCAAATCCATAAATACCGCTGGTGCACTGGTTAACCCAAACGACGTTACATGAAACTAGAAGTGACCATATCTGGTGCTGAAAGCTATCTTCAGAATATCTTTCTCTCTAACCCTCACCTGGTGATACCCTAATCTCAAATCTATTTTTTAGAACCATTTAGCACCCTGCAACTAATCAAATAAATCATTAATCCTCGAGAGTGGGTATTTATTCTTTATTGTCACCTTATTCCGCTGCCTATAATCAATACACATTGGCAAGGAGCCATCTTTCTTCCTCACAAATAACACTGGTGCTCCCCACGGTGACGTACTAGTAAAGCCTTTTTTTTAATCAAGTCCTTCAACTGCTCCTTCAATTCCCTCAACTCAGCAGGCGCCATTCTATAAGTTGGAATAGATATTGGCTGAGTATCTGGTAATACATCAATGGCAAAGTCAATCTCCAGTTCTGGCGGAAGACCTGGAAACTAGTCCGAGAATACATCTGGAAACTCACTAACCACTAAGACAGACTGAAGAGTCGGTGGCTTTGCTTCTGTGCCCTTAACCCGGACTAAATGATAAATGCAATCCTTGGAAATCATCTTTTTTGCCTTGAGATAGGAAATAAACCTACCTTTTAGTGATGTTGTATTACCCTTCTATTCTAGAACTGCCTCTCTTGGAAACTAGAATCGAACCCTCTTCCTTCTACATTCAACATTAGCATAATAAGAAGCCAACCAATCTATGCCCATAATGACATCAAAGTCTATCATATCTAACTCAACCAAATCTTTCATAGTATGACGATCACAGACTATAACTACACAATCTCTATATACCCGTCTAGATATCCTTTGGATCACCAACGAGTGTAGACGCCTCCAAAGTTTAATCAACTCGGGTTTCACCCCAAACCGACCAACAATAAAAGAAGTAACATACTACTATGTAGAACCTGGATCAATAAATGCATATACATCATGAGAAGATACTAATAGTATACCTGTAACAACATCAGGTGAAGGCACGAGATCCTATCGACTAGCCAGTGCATAAATACGGTTCTGAGGACCGCTCGAGCTGGACGCTCCCCCTCTGCCTCTATCACGGCTTGCTGATGTCTGAGGGCCTTGCCTGGGAGGGCATGTAGATGATGATGAACCAGCTGCTGATCCTGTAGGCTCAACCATACCTCTATCACCTCTCAATGGACGCTCACCCTTAATGTGACCTGGCTAACCACAAGCATAACAAACATCTGAACCCAAGCGGCACTGTCCAGTATGTAACTTACCACACTGGGTACATCGTGGTAAAGGTGGCCTCATCTGGCCTGAATTCCCTCTATATGGAGGACCTAAGGCTCTGGAACTTTGACCTGGTCCTTAATAAGTAGATAGATCAAATATCTTGCCTGCAAACTCAGGAGGTGCACTAGCCGGTGAATGTGTTGAATGCCTATGATACTGCTGCCTCTGACCACTTCTAAACTCACTGACAGCACCTAAAGATATGGCTCTCTTACTATGACCCCTATTATGCTCACGCACGACTCTCCGCTACTGCTTACGCTCCATAATATTCTGAGCGCGCGCCTGAATACGAGAAATATCCATACCTGTCTGAAGTGAGGCCGTCATGCTGTCATCAATCAAATGAGGCCCCAATCCACTCACAAAACTACACACGATCCTACATCTCGGCTACCATAGCTGGAGCATATCTAGCCAATGAATTAAAACAAAGACTGTACTCCCTAAAACTCATGCTCCCCTGTCTAAGGTTCAGGAACCAATCAGCTCGGGCCCGTTGAATCGCTTGTAGCAAATAATATCGAAGAAAAGCATCTGTGAACTCCTGCGACACTGGTGAGGGTGCACTAACCGCTCTAGATGACACCTAAGTCTCATACCAGTAAATAGCAACTTTTCGTAATCTGTAAGAATCCAACTCTACCGACTCAGTAACTGAAACATGTATCACCTGCAACGTCCTCAGCATCCCATCTATAAAGTTTTGCGGGTCCTCATTTGGTTTCGACCCAAAGAACTCTAGATGGTCTAAATTAATAAAATCTCAAATCCTGGCACTAACAGCCCTATCCCCAGAGCCCGTATCCTGACGTTGGTCCAGAGCAGCTACCAACTGAATCAACAACCGGATAGCCTCTCGCGTCCCCCCCCTCTCTGGCCGGAGGCATCGGTGGGTGGAGGGTCGGGGGGTGCTGAGCACTTGTCTGGGGATGAAGCTCCTCGATGCTTCCGGAGCGGGCGGAGTATGAGAGGTACGAGATGGAACCTCGTTACGGGACTTCACCGTCACGACGAGCAGGGGCCATGACGGCATTGCCGGGGCTAACCACCGAGCACCTTTGCTCATACCATTACCGATCGTACTCATCAAGCGTTCATTATTAATCTTATACTCAAATCATAGGAAAAACCATTTTTCACTTCGAAACATAATTACCTTTATATACATAAGCCCTTCGGCTATCAAATAATATACATACAATAAGGACATCGTGAGACCATACTACCCATACATACGTATCTACGAGCCTCTACTAGGTGTTAGACATAGGGACGGGACAGGACCCCCTCATACCCAAAACGTATATATACACAAAAGAATAAATCAATGGCCCCTCCGAAATAATAGGGTGCTCTCAAAGTCTGCTAGTTGCTCCTACGAGGTACGGATCACCCTCCCCGCCTACCCGTGGGCATGAACACCGTCCAAAGAAAACGGACGCGTACGAACATTGTACCGAGTATGTAAGGCATGAATGAAATGAATATAATAGAGAAATCATAAGACATAAGATGAAGATATAACATTAACCTTTAAGAATGGATGCATTGCATACATATATCATATATAATCGTATTACATATATCATCATAGCACATACATCCCCATATCATATATACCATCATCGTTAACCTGCGTCCGGGTAACGATCATATGCCGCCCACTAGTGGTGTCATTCCCGGCCCTCTAGGCTCAGTGTAACCATAGCATCCCGCCTTAGCGGTGACATGCCCGGCCATCTAGGCATGGTGGAATCGTATGCAGCCCGCCCTCGCGGTGACATGCCAGGCCGTTTAGGCACGGTGGAATCGCATCGTCATATACTCATCATAAACTTAACATTATTATACATCTCATAGCCATATCATGACCTTATCATAACTTAGCATCATTATACATTTATCATCAAAACATACATTGAAACTTGAAGGCAACTATGGCTATGTCGGGGTGACATAAGGTCTTGAACTCCCGATTACATTATGGAGTGATCATAATCATCATATCTCACCTTGAGGGGACTAACATTTTAAGGTGAGTGTACACAAGGAAAAGCATCAATGGAACCACACTTAGGATCATTAACCTCATGGACATCGTGCCATATTTTAAGATTCTATATACTTAACTCATCATCATCATTATCATGCTCGTATCGTATCTCCTTCCTTTATCATATGCGTATGTAGCTCTTTATAGTCATTGACTCATAATTTCTGTTATTTAGGAAGATCATGAAAAAATAGGAAGATTCATGCCATAGGAGTCATGCCTTAGAAGGAAAGGATTAGCCTTACATACCTCTTTCGTTTAACAATTCTCTCGCTTAATTGTTCTCCTTCAATGCTCACGTTTCTACCTTCAAGAGAATTCGCATCAACATTAGCTAATCGATTATATGAACATGCTTACTAATGCTAGAGAAAACTGGGCAGCATTTCCTTTGTTTATACAACTTTCCTCATATTACATATCAACTCCCAAACATCCATGACAACATTCACAATATTATAAGCAACAATCATCATTCATCTACATTATCCACATTTCACAATTTCACTTCAATTCCTCCATAATCATGGTCATAGTTCACTATTGTGTTTTCTCACATATAATACTTATCCCATGTTCTAAATGTCACTTATAGCATACTTACAATCACAACATATCAATATTCATGACTCATTCCAAACTACTACTCAAAATCTCATTATTTCTCTCTTTGTGACCCATTTTCTATCTCCTTCCATAATCTAAGTCTCTCAACCTCTCATTACTTTAAACAACATGAAAAGATCATAAAACGTACCTTAGATAGTGTAGGAATAAGCCTTAAGTGGAAATACTTCTCTTGCACCAAAACCCTAGTTCACTCCCATTGGAATTCCTTGGCTTGGATGAACTTCAATGAGTTTCATACACCTGATTTTGTTGGTTTGATGAAGTTGATCACAAATCTCTCTTGGGTTCTTGTGGATGAAGAGTGGAGAGCTCTCTAGAATGTTCTTGAAGTGTAAAGTGAGGAAATGAAATAAATTGGATGGGGTTGGGTCCTTATATCATTTTTAAAAATCTGTCCCGACCAGATTCTACGGACCAACATACTGGCCGTATAAATTATACTGGCCGTATGTATGGCTGTAGATCTGGTCTAGTGAAGGACCCATTCTGGTCACAACATACGGCCAGTATGTTGGGCCGTATAATGTCCAGTCTTTCCGAACTCTTTCTCGTCGACTCGTTTGATCTCCAATCCTTAGGGAACCTCCGTAACACTTGTTTAACACCTCATTACCAATCTAAGGGACGTTATAGCTCTTCTCCAACACATCATTAAGTCATCATTAATTCGATACTCGCAAATCCTACCCGACACACAACATATACCTTGCTTTCCTTGACAACTTTCTTCACTTACCTCAAATGTCTTTGAAATCTCGATTAGGATCATCAAATGCTATTTCTTACTTATCAAAACATCATATACGTCGTGCCCTTCGTTAGTCTATTCACTGTACGTTAACGGGAAATTTTTGAGGTGTAACACTCAGCCTCCTCAATATCTACAAGCGACACCCGTCCAGTTCTCCTACCTGCCACTGACTTGCCCTTCTGGACTGCTGAAGCTTTCATCGTCACAAGAATTACTGAAATCCTAACATACGATCAGAAAAAGGGGAATCCTTACAACATGGCTTTATCGCACGATCTAAGATGAGAAAGAATGGTCAATCTTCCTAAATGTCCTGTAGCCTCCTGTTTATAAGTGTGGTGAACTGCACACCCATAAAGAGGACTTTACTACGCACGGCTCGTAGGCAGCCCATGGACGAACAACCATGACATCACTTTTGTCATGACCCATCCGGAGGGCCATGATAGGCACCTAAAGACATACATGCATCACATAATAATACCTGAGTGGGGCTATAATTCTAACTCATAGATATCATAAGTTGTAAGGGACACAAGACCAAAAGATATATACATATAATTCATCAGACTGAACCCAAGTATACAAGCCGACGTGGCTGTTAAAATCATATTACAAGATATGGACCGAGAAGGTAATAGAAAATCTGACTGTGCAAATTTGTCTACGAGCCTCTACTGGAATACATAGCAAAATAAGGATGGGACAGGACCCCGCCATGCCCAAATGTATACAAAAGAATCATACAAAGCTGAGCTGCAACTCCGGAACAAGTGGAGTGCTCCTATACGAGCTCTAAGAAGGCAATCTAAGGGTCTAAACTATCTCCCTGTCTACCTACGAGCATGAATGCAGCGTCCACAAATAAAAGGGCGTCAGTACGAATAATGTACCGAGTATGTAGGGCATGAATAACAACATAATGAAAATGTGAAGATAACATAAGGTAAGAGAGATCAACCTGTACCTCTGAATGCCTTTTAAGGCAGAAGTCATGCATGCTTGTGTTTAAAAAAAATCATTATCATACTTATATAGATATGTATAGTACCGTAGCCGGCTATATAGATTAGGTGTTATCCGTACCCGGTCATGATAGGCTCAGTATTATCCGTACCCAACGGCAGTGGTGTGCAATATAGGTGTCGTACCCGGCCGATTATAGCACAGCTCGATGTCATAAAAGAAATACATATATATAAAGCATGAATGAGAGCCCAAAGAAAATTTATAACTCTATTGGAGTGACATAAGGTCGGTAACCTCTGATTACGATTACGGAACTATCCTAGTCAGCATATCTCACCTTGAAGGAATCAATAACTGTAAGATGAGATCAACATCAGTAAACAAGATCAATAACAATGAGAAAAGATCAATAATCATGAGGTAAAGATCAACAATTTCATAAGAACATCAAGAAAAATAAGCCTCTACTATTTCTAAGAGACAAATCATTACAGACATCATTTTTGTAAGTTCGTACCGATAAGATCATGCCATAAAAAAGAAAGAGACGGCCTTAACATACCTCTTCATCTACTTAACCATTCAACATATATCCTCCCGAGCTTGAAAATGTACATTCAACATGATTAACACTAAGGTTAAGTCATTGAAACTCACATAAGGTCAAACTAAATTAATTGATAAGCTAATGAAAATCGGGCAGCATTTCCCCTATATCATCTACTTCCATCAAACTCAAAAACAACTCCCAAAGCATCAATAAGAATGTCAACGATACCATAACCGAGATATTATATTCAAATTATACTTAATTCAGTCCCAAAACTTCTATTCATAATCAATCCATAACAACTTCAACATAACACCTTATGACCTTTTCTCCAATTTCTTTTCCTCAAATCTTAGCATAATTACCACATAAACTCATAAACATGAAAATAAGGTAAAATCTTGCCTCAAGAACTCAAGAACCCTTCAATTCAAAAATCACTTCATCTTGCAATACCTTCCAAAGCTTCTACAAGAAGAAGAGACAAGTTCCAACCACAATTGAAACCTTAAGTACTTTGATCTTCACTTTGATCTTTGATTTATGCTTGAAGAAGTGTTTGAATATATTGGGAGAGGTTTCTAGAGCTTTCTTGAACTTGGGTTTATGTTTAAAATGACTTAAGATAAAGAGGGGTCGAAATATATAAAATCAGCAAAATTCACCAACTTGGAAAATATGGACCGTATAAAATTATACGGCCAACATGTTGTCCGTATAATTGTATATTGATCGTATAGTTGGTCCGTATAATCCCACTTCAAAAATTATGCTCTCTGTAAATAACTAAAATCCTTAAATACGGTCCGTATCTCAAAATACAGACCATATCACAATTAGACGGCCCATATCTTATTTTTCCCAGAAACAACTTTTGATGAACCTCTTCGATTCACTTATTCTCTAATATTTCTGTAACTTATGAAACATAAACTTAAACACTTATAAGCATAAGTTAAGCATGTACGACCTCATATACCCTCGAAGGAAAATCCCGATGCCCAAAACTAGGACAACTAACGTACAACGAATCTCAATGTATAGAACTACAAGGTGTAAAATTCCTCCCCCATTAGAAACATTCATCCTCGAATGTTAACTTACAGGAATCCTAAAAAATTTTGGCAGTGTCTCCTCTGTAATTGTACCGCTACCATCCTGCCACATAGCAACCCAAACCACACAATGCCACACAGGGCCACAACAAGCAACAACAGTAATGGCCTCACACGACCAGAAATCATAAGAAATGAAACACTACACACCTGAAGGCAAAGGTGTCTCTGTCTGGACCCCCTCTAGGAGTGGAAACTAGTGCAGATACCTGGATCTCATATTTTCCTCAGCTTCACAAGTCATATCCTTGACATTCCGGTTCCTCCAAAGGACTTTCACTGAAGCAACGTCTTTAGTCCTCAATCTACGAACTTGTCTATCTAGAATAGCAATGAGAACCTCTTCGTATGATAATTGCTCGGCAAACTGAACATCATCAATGGGTACAATTCTGGAAGGATCTTCGATACACTTGTGAAGCATTGATACATGAAAGACCAGATAAACTGATTCTAAGTCTGGAGGTAGATCTAACTTATAGGCCACTTGGCCCACTCTACGTACAATGTTGTAAGGTCCAATATACCGAGGGCTAAGCTTACCCTTCTTAACAAACCTCATAATGCCTTTTATAAGCGATACCTTCAAGATTACCTAGTCATCAACCTGGAATTCTAAGTCTCATCGACGATTATCTGCATAAAACTTTTGACGACTCTGAGCTGCCAATAATCAATCCTGAATGAGTTTGACCTTCTCCATTGCTTGTTGAATTAAATTTGTCCCTACTAACTTAGTTTCTCCTACTTCAAACCATTCAATAGGTGACCTAAAATTTTGCCCATATAAAGCTTGATATTGGGCCATCTGGATACTGGAATGGTAACTACTATTATACGCATATTCGATGGGGGAAATTGATCATCCCAGCTACCTTTGAAATATAGAACACATGCCCGTAGCATATCCTCGAGGGTCTGACTAGTACGCTCAACCTGCCCGTCTAACTAGGTGTGAAATGCGGGGCTAAGACTCACCTGAGTCCCTAAACCCTCATAGAAGGACTTCCAGAAGTTAGCTGTAAATTACGCATCCTTGTCAAAGATGATGGATACCGGAACACCATGAAGCCGGACTATCTCCTTAATGTACAGTTTCGTATAATCCTCGGCTGAGTAGGTAGTCCTGACATGCAAAAAATGGGCTGATTTTGTAAGTCTATCAACAATCACCCATATGGAATCAAACTTACATTGAGAATGAGGCAAACCTGCAACAAAATCCATATTAATTACTTCCCATTTCCATGTTTGAATCTCGATAGCCTACAATAATCCGTCGGGTTTTTTATGCTCAATCTTTACCTGCTGACAGTTAGGATACTGGGCTACGAACTCTGCTATGTTCTTCTTCATTCCATCCCACCAATAGACTTCCTTAACATTATGATACATCTTCGTTGTCCCTGGATGAATAGAGTAGCGAGAGTAATGAGTCGCTCCCATAATCTGACGACGTAATACTGCAACATCTGGAACACATAGTCTACCTCGATACCTAAGAACTTCATCTGCAGAAATCTCAAAGGGTGAATTTTTCTTCTGAGGGGTTGTATCTCTAATGAACTATCATAGGATCCTCATATTAGCGCTTTTTAACCTCAACTACTAAAGATGAGACTGTCGAATCCTGTATAGTAATCCCTGTATCGCCCGAGTCCAATAATTGAACTATTAGGCTAGCTAACTGCTTAAGCTCACCGACTAACTCCATTTTCTCTTCTTTGAACATAAGATAAACGATGCATGGGTTTGCAGCTATGGGCATCGTCTAGTACATTCGCCTTTCTAGGATGATATAAGATATTAATATCATAATCCTTTAATAGCTCCAACCATAGCCTTTGACGCAAATTCAGCTCCTTATACTTGAAGACATATTGAAGGCTCTTATGGTCTGTATAGATATCAACATGAACTCCATATAAGTAGTGCCTTCACATCTTCCATGCATGAATCACTGCGGCTAACTCTAAATCATGGGTCGGGTAATTCTTCTCGTGTTTCCGCAACTTTCTTGAAGTATAAGCTATTACCTTGCTGTGCTGCATAACACATAACCTGACCCAACACCTATAATGACCCGCGTGGTCGTTATAGTCTTTTTGGCACTTTTTGACCTTTCCTCGAGCTTGTTAGTTCAATTTTGACTCGAGGGGACTGTTGACACGCTTCCCGGGGTGTTTGGAGTTGATTTGAGTGACATTTTGGGGAAATTGGGCTTTAAGCGAAAAAGAGTTGACTCAAAATTGACTTTTGGGTAAACGGCCCTTTTTCAAAAATCTCTCGATTCTGAGAGATCCGGATTGTCATTTAGAACTTGTTTGAACATTTGATTCAGTTCCTAATGCACTCAGGTGCATTTATGAACTTGGGATGGGAAATTGGATTTGAGGTATTGGGCTCGATCAGCGAGACCTCCTTTGGGAATTTCGAGGCCACGAGTGCGTTCGTAGTGTATTTTTATGTATGTCTGCATATCCGGTATTTAACGAAGAGATGGCCTCGGGAAATAGTTGGAAATTTGGGTTGAGTTGTGAAAACTTGGGACTGTTCTGGTGTCTGGTGCCCGTCTGGGCCGCACCAGCAGTGGTACCGCTGCCGTTGAAGCGACCTATGCATTTTGGGCATGACCGCTGGAGCGGTCATGGGATCGCTGAAGTGGCCTACTGGTCGCGGAAGCGGGTGTTGGGCAGTTGTTTCATTAAATGAGTGTTAAATTCCCTAAGTCCCTTATTTATTACTATTCCGAAATCTGAGCTATTTGGAGCAATTCTAGGATATTCTTGGAGAAAATTCTTAGTGGTAAGTTCTTCTAATTCCTTTATTATTCCATTGTCCTTATTCAACTTAGAATTCATTTATCTTGACAGTTCATTAAGTGTTTGAATATTAAAAGAGTGTTCCATGAGTTCTTCTTTCTAGGCTTGTAAATCATGATTTGTTGGTTACGTTAGCTTCTTTAAGCAAGGAATTGATGATTAGAATTCTTTATTTCCTAATTTCTTCCTAATTAGTAGCTAATTTATGGAATTGGAAGTTAGGGTTTATACCCAAATTTGGGGGTTTTGCCTAGAATTTGAATTTGAGTAAATTGTTGATACTTCTAGCTTAATAATGATGGGAATTGATCATTTAGAGCTTTAATTTCATGTTGGGACCTTTATATTCCCATCTTCACCCTTCTAGTTCATAAAAGCCATTTCATAGGTTGGGGGTTTGGGTTTTGAATAGAAGTAAGGTTCGTTTGATGTTCTTCTTGATTCGAATGTGCCTAGACTTTATTTATCTCGAGGCTTAAAGGAAAAGGAAGTCTAAGGAGTGATTGTTGGTAATATTGTTGTTCGGCCTTCCAGGTAGGTTACGTTTTATCCTATGGTGAGACTTCGTTTAGCCAAGCATATACTAAGACGATGTTGTCGGAGAAAGCATGTAAACCTTCGGTTTGAAGTTGGGTTGGATATTGTCTTAATACACTTTATATACTAATTGTCAGGATCTTGTGACATAGCACTAGTCCGTAGCGCCTTTTGGTAAACACAAAATATTATTTCCAATCACCGTCATTCCACTTTCGAGTCTCAAATAATTTCAGGACTTCATCCTAACCACCTATATGTTTGGGGGTAACCTCATTTTCCCCTACTTGCGCTTTTTAACTTGCAGGCTTTCTAACATACGAAAACACGGCATGTAACACTCTAGCAGTAAGTAATGTTGAAGAAAAGCATCTGTGAACTCCTGCCACACGGGTGGGGGTGCATTAATCCCTCTAGATGACACCCAACTCTCATACCAGTGAACAGCAACATCTTGTAATCTGTAAGAAGCCAACTCTACCGACTCAGTATTTGAAGCATGCATCACCTGCAACGTCCTCAGCATCCCATCTATAAAGTTCTACGAGTCATCCTCAGGTTTCAACCCAAAGAACTCTTGAGGGTCTAAATTAATAAAATCTCGAACCCTAGCACTAACAGCCCTATCCCCACAGCCCGTGCCCAGACGCTGGGCCTGAGCGGCTACCAACTGAGTCAACAACTGAATAGCCTCTCGCATCTCCTGGCCTGAGGTATTAGGTGGAGGAACTGGGGGTGCTGGAGCTGGAGCCGAGGCAGGAGCTCCTTGATGCTCCTTTGGAGCGGGCGGAGTATGAGAGCTCTGAGATGGAACCTTATTCTGGGACTCGCCCTCCTCAACATCTACAAGCGGCACCCTTCCAGTTCTCCTACCTTCCACTAACTTTCCCTTCTAGGCTGCTGAGCTTTTCTTATCACAGGCATTACTGAAGTCATAACATACGGTCAGAAAAAGGGGAATCCTTACAACATGGCTCTATCGCACGATCTAAAATTAGAAAGAAAGGTCAATCTTCCTAAATTCCACGCAGCCTCCTATTTATAAGTATTGTGCATTGCACACCCATAAACAGGAATTTACTAGACACGGCTCATAGACAGCCCAAGGACGAACTACCCTGATGCCACTTTTGTCACGACCCATCTGGAGGGCCATGACAAACACCCGGAGTCAACCTACCGAGCACCACAAGACATACATACGTCACATAATCATACCTGAGTGGACCATAATTCTAACTCATAGATATCATAAGTTGTAAGGGACACAAGTCTAAAAGATATATACATATACGTCATCAGGCTTTTTTTTTTTTTTTTTTTTTTTTAGGTAAAGCCACCATAAAAGGTGGAAATTTATTAAAAACTCAAACTGTACAAGCAAGGAAAGATGAAAAAGAAAAAAAATCTAAGAAAATAGAAATGCTAAAACTATGCTAATCCTAATAACACCACAAGAAGAAAACCAACTAGTTCCAAGGCCTTGTCTTGCATCCATTTTTCACATCTACAAGTCTCACAGATGGAATGAATCAAGAACTCATGAAGTAGAACTTTAGGCGTTTGGTTATAATAAGCCTCTTCCAGTAGATTTTTTATAGGACTTCCACAGCTTCACCATAAAAACCAAGCTTACAAATCAGCAAAGGTCTGCATAGACTGCTGAAAATTCCTCCTGCATATTGATCCATCAAGATGATTGCACCTTGTCTAGTGATACACCTTCTGTGTAGCACTTCTTGTATCCATTGTAGCAGTACTGATCCAGCCTTCAAACTCCAAATCAATCCAATATCAGTATAATAAACAACCAATTAGATATAGTACATCTTTTAGTAGATTGAACATAACATTAATACCACACACTGAAGACTGCACTATATTCAGTTTATTCCTTCCCTAAGTTTTCAAAACTGATCCTTTGTTCTTATTCCAATGTTTGGAGTTCGAGTTTTTTCCATGTTGATTATCTTTCTACCTGTTGATGGAACTTCCCGAAAATTATGAAACTGCATGGTACCTGGAAAATCAAAAACAAGGTTAGTGAAAAAATCTGCCAGGCTATTTCCTTCTCTTAGCACATGAGCCACCAATCTGCTTTCCTTCTCTCAGCCTTTGAATTCTTTTAACTACCAATGATATCCTCCATGGCACTTCCCATATTCCATCTAATATCTTCTGCATTGTTAAAGAGTCGTGATCTACTATCAAAGGTAATAGTCGATTATCTACACAATATTGTATTCCATCTTCAATTAAATCGCTTCAGCTATTACATTAGTAGTATCCTCCAATCTTTTCCCTGCTGTATACATTAAATCTCCATTATGATCACTAATGCAGAAAGCTACTGAACTTGGGTCTTGATTACCCCTTGAGGCACCATCAGTATTGCACTTGTATTTTCCCCTTTCTGGTGGTAACCAGGTTACTTCCTTGTGAATAACTGTCAATCTCAGGTTCTCTAAATATTGCACACAGAAAGGCCACCTTTTTAGAAATTGCTCCATGTCAGGAAATAGGCTTTGTGCCAATAACAATATACCTCTGTTGATCTCATAGATAACCTTGTTCACAATGATAGTACCTCCATGCCTCCTTGTATTTCTACCCTTCCAAAGTTGCCATAAAATGAATGCTGGAACTGCTTGATATAAGGTCTTCAAATTAGCTTTAACAAGAGTGTTCCACCATTTCAGGATTTCATGTTTAACCTGAATTAGAGGTCTTGAAATTCCAGCTGCATCACAATAATATTTCCAAACTTTCATAGCAAATGGACCGGCTTAAGAATAAATGATCCATTGTTTCTTGATGTGACAACAAAGATCTTGAAGCTACAGAAATATGCATCCTTTGCAATACCTCATCAACAGGTAACTTGTAAAACCAAACTCTCTAAATGAGAAGTGATATTCTAAAGGGCATACCTTTGATCCAAAACCTTGAACAATAAGAGGAAACCTGCCTTTTTTGCCTTATGTTCTCCTATGCACTACTTAATGTGAATTTACCAAAACTAGTAAGAATCCAATGAGGTTTGACAATTTCCTGAGGTTCAATTTGATTTCCAAGCTTACTATTGATAAGCTGCACCATTTCATCACAAAACAAATGTTGTACTTTTGTTATATCCCAATGATCTCCTTCCATTATTTCTGCTAGATCTTCTACACTGTCATCCTTGTGTTTTGAAACCAAGTTGGTCATTCAAAGCACCTATGTTCAACCAGCTATCATACCATATTGATGTAGAACCTTAATGATGCTCCCACCGAGATATGATGTCCATATCGCTCCCAAATTTTCTAACATATACTTCCATGTCTGAGTACTACCCTTCCATTGAACAAAAGTTGGTCTAACCTTCTTACAGTATTTATTCCACATAAAGTTTGACCATAAAGAGTTACTTATTCTAAACCTCCACCAAAGCATTGAGAAAAGGGCTTTTGAAATATCATTCAATGATCTGAATCCTAAACCACCTTCCACTTTGGGATAACACAATTTGTTCCATTTAGACCAATGTTTACATTTAATATCTTCTTTCGTTTGCCAGAAAAATCTATTAAACATTTTATGCAACTCTGACACATTTGGGAGGAACCATTGCTGATAACAGATATACATGAATACTTTAAAAGATAACGTTAATCGATGACAGTTTCCACCAAACGACAGTAATTTTCCTTTCCATGCTTGCAATTTATCTCTAACTTTCTTCATCACATCTTTATAGAATATCTTCTATTTTCTTGCATGAAACACTGGACATCCAAGGTAGGTAAAAGGAAATTCACCTATTTAGAATCCTGTGATCTGCTGGACTTCGTGCACCAGTTCACTTGATATTTTCTTATACATGTAGAAAGCACTCTTATGAACATTAATCTTTTGATCGAAATGTTCCTTCATACTCATGTAATCTTCTTCATAATCCTTCGAAGTGACCATTTGTCAGCAAAGGCAAAAACTATTGTGTCATCAGCCTATGACAAATGATTCAGATTAGAGCTCCATTTAGGCAATCCATAGCCCCTGTACATCCTTTCATCAAACATGCTATTTAAAGCTCTTGATAATACTTCATGAAAGATGAATAAAGCGGTGATAGTGATCACCTTCGTTTACTCCCTCGTAGAATGAAAGAAACCGTAGCTCCGAACATTAACGAGGATTGAATACCAGTTATTAGCTAGGATTCTCCAAATCATATCCACAAACACATCTGAAAATCCCATCCTCTTCATCACCTGAATCAAATACTTCTAAGAGACCCTATCATATGCCTTTGCCATGTCTAGATTGAGGATCACATTTGCTGGCCTTCCCCTCTTTCGAATATCTACAACAACCTCTTGAATAAGTAACACATTTTTTATAATATTCATTGCTTTTACAAAACCAGATTGGTTCTGAGAGATTAAGGAAGGCAGAATAGATTCCAATCTGTCATGAATAACTCTAGTAATGATCTTGTTGATGAAGTTGCTTAAACTGATAGGCCTGAGATCAGAAAAGTTGTTAATAATTTCCTTTTTTGGTATTAACACCAAGTTAGTGTGAGTGATAGATTTTGGAAAAGTTTGACCATCAAAGAAAGCCTTAACTACATTGTATACATATGCACCAAAAATGTCCCAACATTTCTGATAGAAGATTCCTGATAAACCATCAGGGCCACATGCACTATCACCTGCTAACTCAAATTTAGCTTTATGCATTTCCTCCAAAGATGGCATAGAACATAATAAGTCATTTTGATCCTGAGTAACAGCTTCATGCATGTCACACCCCAATCTTGATCGGGGTGTGATGGGCACCCGACCCCACATTCGGAGCCGAGCGAATCCACGGCCTCACATTATGCACATAATCCTCCAATTTTCAATAAGAATATCACCAACACATTTTTATCTTCCAGATTCATGAATTATATCAACAATCCACATACTAACGACATTATTTTCCATCAATGCAAGAAGTCTCACATTCGATTTACATTAACTCCTACGACAACTTTCCAACATTTACAACTTTACTAGAATCATCATACTCTCATTTGCATCATAAAGTACATATCAACAACAACTAAATTTATTACATAGAACTTGGTTCATATCTCACACCACACATACCTATGCATTCGGCCACACACCAATATTTCCAACCTCAACCCAAACCATTAAGCTTCCATTTCCAATATAGAATTCACCACAACCACAACTAGAATACTACATAAAAATTAATTCATCTTTTGCCCATACACTCACACATGCACACGGCTATATTCATATATGTATACCTTCATGCAACTCCCATATTTCCATGAATTTTAACCATTTCTCCATTCCACAACATAAACAAGACCATTCATAACATAAAAAGGGGATGAATTCTTACCTTCCTTCACTGACTTCTCAACTTAGCTAAGGTTGGGGTTCATGACGCACCAAAGAGTGATTCTCTTGCCCCAACAATTATACCATGTTGAAGAGCATCCTTGAATTAGTAGAAATACATGAAGAAACAAATTTTTGGAACAAGATTGGAAGACCCCAATTTTTCTATGCTTTGGCCGAATAGGCCTTCTCTTGCTCTCTTTCTTTCTTTTTTTTTTTCCTCTCCAATTCTTAAATAAGATGATGAACTAGTCATCTTTCCTTATATATATATAAGTCCCTTCCAATCATAAAATGTCCACATACCCCCTTCCTTTTTTTCTCTAGAGTTTTCTTCCAATTTCACAAAGAAGACAATTTTTTTTTCTTTTTCTAGAACTTTCTCAAAATACAAATATGGCCACTTGTCTTATTAGTTCCACTTTGGTCCATACCCATATTAAAATGTGGACATATACCTTTGTGTCACACTGCCAACATGGCCTTTCCTTGAACTTTCTTGAACTTCGTAAAATTACCATTTTGTCCTTAGCCTTCCACATTATTTCCATAAACCCTTTTGTGAATTCCCCTTTGTACCCTTAGCTTTTCTCAATATTCCCATACTAATAATATCCATAATTGGTATTCTCCAACGACCCGTACATTGAAATAATTCGAAGAATAGTCTTGCCGCTAATTTTTTTGCAAGTTCCTCGAATTTTCCGAACGTACAACATACGGGCTATAACATCCTCCCCCCCTTTAGAACATTCATCCTCGAATGTTCAACTGATCTTTTAGGGTCATGTAACATTTCGGTAGGAGTCGCTTTTATCGTCGTCCTTCTCTTCATGCCCGTTCTTTATCCTTCATCTTTCTTCCTTCCCTCCAAAGATTTTTAAACTATCCAATGTAAGTACTTTTAGTACCATAGTCGTTGTCGTTCGCAACATCCTTTGAATCTTACCATTCTTCCCATTATTCCTTATACCTAGGCTTGTAAACATTTTTCTTGCTCTTTCATTACTCTTTGAAACATGTTGTTGCGCGCTTAGGTACGGCGCAACTTCGTCCAATATAAAGGATTCGGATTGTGGTCTAATATATAATATTTTCTCCCCCCCTTTTTATGGAGGTTCTTATCTGCCAACAGTTCTCGAGTACCCTTGTTTTTCTTTCCAACCCGCACTTAGCATATCGGAGACTCCTTACCATAAGTTTTCCTTTCCAAACATTATTGTGCTAAAACCCCCAACTTTAATCCATAGCGAAAATAATAACAGCTCATCTTACAACACCTGTACCATATCTTTCCTTGTTACTTGAACTTCGATGTCCTTATTCGATTCTCGGCTCCCACACCGTAGCACCGATGGTCGGGAATTACTTACCTACCGATACAATTACATATAGAATATCGTATGCATTCATACACATATATATGATTCATCGTCGACTATCCCACAAAATGATTCCAACGCCGTTCAAGCCTATACAAACTCGAAGCTATCTTCGCACTTTCTTTCTCTTCACCGGTCTACTTCCGCCTCGTCCTACACATCTTCTTAAGGTTTCTAGCCATCCCACATACTTTAGTTCTCTTTAGGCTACCGTAGCTTCTCATTCGTCTCTTATGTCCGGATATGTAGAATTCTTGCATACTTCCCTGTGGGGGTCACCCATCCTCCCACCTTAGCACGCTTAACCTCAAGGCCTTAGTGGAGTTCGGTTTAACGCTTATATAATCGCGTCCACTTCCTCGTATGGGCTTTATTACCTAACCGGAGCAAGTCAAAGTTTTACTGATTCCGAAACATGTTCGCAACACGCCCTTTCTTGTACAATTACTATTTTACCCTTTTGATTCTCCACATCGCCTTTACAAACTCTTATCGTTCGAATCAGTACATAGCAAATACCAACAATACCTTACAGAGCATACAGCTATATACCACATCCTAATCGTCCAGAACTTTCTATTTCAAGTAACAGAATAAATACATCCAGACCTACTCTTGTGACCTTTCCATATCGTCACCCACCTTATTAATCTTCAATATCCACCTTTTGCCTATGTATATAACTATTCTTCGTCTTAGATTCCTAATGATAGCCAACATACCTTCATCACCATTACTTGTACGTACTCGGGCATCCACTTGTTCGTATTCCCACTTACCATTCTTGCATAATAATCTAGAACAAAATCGATTGTCGACTTCCTAGGTCCTCCAACAAACTTTGTTCCTGCTTTTCCTCGAATGTTATCCATTGCAATCCTGATTCTTTAAAATCTGCATACAACAAATATCAACAATGCCTTACAGAATATACGGTCATACGACATATTCGGCCATCCGGGGCCTCTATATATATATATCGTACCATATCATATCATATCATATCGTACCATATCATTTCATAACATATCGTGTCATGTCATATTGTATCATATCACATCGTATTGTATCATATCATGTCATATCACGTCACAGCCGCACAGGGCTCCTAGTATCAATATCAGTACGAAAACGACAAACGTACTTCATATGCCCAACTTAAACTGCACCGGTTACACTTTCTTGTTCACCTTCCCTTCTAGGTTTCAACTTGTTTTTCAGTCGTACTTTAACACCTTACCCAACTTATATCTTCTGTACCTTTGCTTACTTGCGTACTTTATAACGCCCAGCACTGCAAATCACTTTCTCCTGTCGATGCCTCTATTCTGCTGAAATCATAAGTTACTAAGGAAACTCACTTCCTATGACATGGCTCTATCGCACGATCTATGACAGAAAGAAGGTCAACAATTCCTAGATGCCCCGTAGCCTCCTGTTTATAAGTGTGGCGCGCTTCACACCATAAACAGGATTCTACCGGACACGACTTTGCAGACAACCCCTAGGACAGACCTGCTCTGATACCACTTTGTCACACCCCAATCTTGATCAGGGTGTGATGGGCACCCGACCCCACATTCGGAGCCGAGCGAACCCACGGCCTCACATTATGCACATAATCTCCTTGGTACTTTTAAATCAAATACAAATGAAATTCACAATAAATATTTTCAAAATATTCTTATGATTTTTCTCAAACTAAATAAAAATCCGCAAACATAGGAAAATTATCTCATTGCGCAAAATAACACATCACTGATGGAGCGCCGACAGATCGACTTCTAGCACCCACGACTCGTCCGCAAAGTCCGTAACATAACTCGTAAAACCATAACACACAAATACAGACTCGGCAACGCTCCGGGAAAAATTGGAGTTCGCCAATCTCGCTGGATCATCTTCTGACAAAGCTTCTGCTAATCTGGGTGTACCTGCGAGGCATGAAACGCAGCCCCCGAAGAAAGGGGGTCAGTACGGAATGTGTACTGAATATGTAAAGCCAGAGGTACTGTAAGGAGAATAATAACCAAACCAGAAGTACAAAAATACACTGACAAAACCATAATCAAAATACAGTATACCAAGGCATATCAGACAGATTTATAATCAGAGCCGGACGTACATAGGTGTGTCAGACAGGTCCGTAGTCGGAGTCAGACGTACAGACGTATACCGTACGTATCCGTAGTCGAGGCGGACGTACAGCAGGTATATCGAACAGTATCCGTAATTAGAGACGTACGTACGTAGATATGTCGTACGTACTTATCAAAATCGTAGGTGCGTATATGACATACGTAATCATGATCGTAGTCAAGTACGTAAAATGCACCTTATACGCAGTGTCAAAATGCTTACTTTCGATCACGGATTATGCATAACGCGGACCATATATCATCATATACATGTGCGATGCGGATCTCGCCCTCCAGCCGAGGGACGCGATAACGTAACCCGGCCTAGTACGGACGCGGTGAACCGACATCATATGCCATCCCGGCCACCGTCCCCATATCATCGATCATCATATCACATGCATAAACAACCCGGCCCGCGCGAGGGACGCGGTGAACAATGCGGTGGAACACGCACGATAACGTAACTCGGCACGGACGCGGTGAATGTATACATATACGAGGCATGCGCACGATAACGAGATCCCGGCCCGGACGCGGGAACAGATACATTGAGCCTTGCACGAGCAGAGTAGTGAGAAACCATACACACATAAATCAAGACTCAACAGACATTTCAGATAATAAGTCATACAGAAAGGAAATCAGACAATAGTCATAGCATGTACCTTTCGGATGTTACGGCGGATTAAGTCAAAGCGAGATTCCTGAGACCGTTTGCACATACCAAATATACCAGAGGACTTAATGGAATAATCAAGACGATCATTCACTAGTGGTCGGAACATTAGTCGACACTTCCCCTTGAAGATCGCTCAAAAATTAGTCAATTAGATCAATATGGAAAGATCTCGGAAGTTGTGGGCCCACCTCGAGTCAAGTCGAGTTGGCATACGTAAATTACGAACACTTGATTTTATGGAGTCATCCAAGAAAGTTATACGACAATTTGGTTTCGTTTATAAAAGTTACAAGTGTTCAAACTACTTTTCCAACAAAACATACAAAAATTAATTCAATTTCATTGAATGGAAATGAGCCAAATTCAATTTCGGATTTCTAGGAGCAGAGTCGTATTCGAGGCTCGTATCGAAGCCTATTAGGTCTAAGACATGCCAAAGAGAGAAGAGCAAGACTTTACATACCTTAGTTGCGCCTTACGCTCGCCCAAATTCAACTCCCGTTTCGCCCAAAATCTACAAATGGTCGCATTTACCAAGTGTTAAGTGTAAGACTTTTAGAACCCAAATCTTAATTCAACAAAAATTTGGGCAGCATCTCCCCTATAAATACACCATCCCCGAGATTCTAACTCGGCCAATTTATCAACAACAATCCGAGAATGGAACTCGGCCACATTATCCACAACAATACCAACAATTATTTCAACAATACTTACAATATTCATAATGATCCCATACCACCCGAATCCTCCAATTTTCAATAAGAATATCACCAACACATTTTTATCTTCCAGATTCATGAATTATATCAACAATCCACATACTAACGACATTATTTTCCATCAATGCAAGAAGTCTACATTCGATTTACATTAACTCCTACGACAACTTTCCAACATTTACAACTTTACTAGAATCATCATACTCTCATTTGCATCATAAAGTACATATCAACATCAACTAAATTTATTACATAGAACTTGGTTCATATCTCACACCACACATACCTATGCATTCGGCCACACACCAATATTTCCAACCTCAACCCAAACCATTAAGCTTCCATTTCCAATATAGAATTCACCACAACCACAACTAGAATACTACATAAAAATTAATTCATCTTTTGCCCATACACCCACACATGCACACGGCTATATTCATATATGTATACCTTCATGCAACTCCCATATTTCCATGAATTTTAACCATTTCTACAATCCACAACATAAACAAGACCATTCATAACATAAAAAGGGGATGAATTCTTACCTTCCTTCACAAACTCTTTCTCAACTTAGCTAAGGTTGGGGTTCTGCACCAAAGAGTGATTCTCTTGCCCCAACAATTATACCATGTTGAAGAGAATCCTTGAATTAGTAGAAATACATGAAGAAACAAATTTTTGGAACAAGATTGGAAGACCCCAATTTTTCTATGCTTTGGCCGAATGGCTCTCTCTCTTGCTCTCTTTCTTTTTTTTTTTTCCTCTCCAATTCTTAAATAAGATGATGAACTAGTCATCTTTCCTTATATATTTATAAGTCCCTTCCAATCATAAAATGTCCACATACCCCCTTCCTTTTTTTCTCTAGACTTTTCTTCCAATTTCACAAAGAAGACAAATTTTTTTTTCTTTTTCTAGAACTTTCTCAAAATACAAATATGGCCACTTGTCTTATTAGTTCCACTTTGGTCCATACCCATATTAAAATGTGGACATATACCTTTGTGTCACACTTCCAACATGGCCTTTTCTTGAACTTTCTTGAACTTCGTAAAATTACCATTTTGTCCCTAGCCTTCCACATTATTTCCATAAACCCTTTTGTGAATTCCCTTTGTACCCTTAGCTTTTCTCAATATTCCCATACTAATAATATCCATAATTGGTATTCTCCAACGACCCGTACATTGAAATAATTCGAAGAATAGTCTTGCCGCTAATTTTTTCGCAAGTTCCTCGAATTTTCCGAACGTACAATATACGGGCTATAACAATGCACATGCTCTAAGATGCTGTAGTCTAATGATGTTGGCTTAGAGGAGAATTGTTGCTGATAGAAATCTATAGCTGCTGCTGAAATCTGATCCCTATCTTCCAACCATGCACCTTTATCATTCTGTATTCTATTAAGTTGCATTCTCTTCCTTCTTCCATTTACCAAGCTGTGAAAAAACCTTGTATTTCAATCTCATCCTGATTTCCATTTAACACCAGCCTTTTGTTTCCAAAACTCTTCTTCAAAATGCATATATCTTTTGAATTCAGCTTGAGCTTGTTTCAAAACCATTCTATTAACTTCAGAGGGATCCTCTTCAAATAACTCTTTGATCTTAACATTATCCTCTCTAATAGTTAATTCCTTAAAGATATCGCCAAAGGTATCTTTACTTCATACTGATAGAGCAGCTTTCAACTTCTTCATTTTCAACTTGAAAGTAATAAAAGCATCTCCCACAAACTCAGTACTCCAATGTTGCTCCACTATATGCAAGAAAATCTCATGATCTACCCAAAATTTTAGAAATCTGAAAGGCATGGAGAATTGATGAACTTGTTCTCCTGCTGTAAGCAAAAGATGTGCATGTTCTGATCCAGTTTTGGATAGGTGCTCCATTTGTAGATTACCAAACCATTCTTGCAACTGATTGTTGACTAAAATCCTGTCCAATATTTTGAATATGCAATCTTCCCCAGCTCTACCATTCCACCAAGTAAAAGGACTGGCCCTAAAGTCAATATCCTGCAGTTCACAAGAGTTTTTGCAAAATGCAAAATCCTCAACCTCAGTTTGGCGAACAGGCAAACCACCTATCTTCTCTTCTTCATGTAAAATGACATTGAAGTATCCACCTACCAACCATGGAGCATTCATTGTCACGACCCAACCTCGTAGGCCGCGACTAGTGTCCGAATTGGACACTCATACGCACCGGACACTCAGAACTAGCATACTAACTCGCATAAATATAAATAATCACATATGATCTCAGATTAGCGCATAATAGTCCACATATGTCACAAAAGTCGGCGAGGCTGTCATGATGTACATAGCATATCAGAATAGGCATATGCGTACCGACAAGGCTACCACGGCGGGTAAGACCGCCCAAACATAGAACGTACGAACATATCTGTACAGGAACAACCATAACCCACATACATGTCTATAGACCTCTAAACAGAACAACAGAATCATATGACGGGACAGGGCCCCGTCGTACCCCTGAATTAATATATACATATGCAACAGAAATGTATATATACCAAAATATGGGCTCCGGATGAAGGAGCACTCCCAGAAAGCAGAATAGATGTCCTAGGTGGGTGGATCACCAAGCTGAGCGTCTGTACCTGCTGGCATGAAACGCAGCCCCCGAAGAAAGGGGGTCGAAGACGGAATATGTACCGAGTATGCAAAGCAAGAAATACAAGAATAATCACAATCGAAACGAGAAGATACGTAAAATAAGTACAATATGCGTAATGTCAAATATTTAGTTTAAAAACATAAATCATGCATAGGCTCTTAGAACGATGGTCGCCCGCCTGTCGATGGCGCCATACCACATCATACTCCAGAAGATTTCATATCTCCGAAACCCGACATATCATATCACATCATAACACCGTAACACCCCATAACGCCAAATATACACGGTACCCGGCCAAAGGGGACTCGGCAGGCACGGACACATCATACTCCGGAATATATCAAAGTGCGCACGAACATAACCGGCCCGGGATCCGGCGAAGGAAGTACTAACCATATGCACGAGCGGAGTCGTGAGTAGCAATATGCATAAAATCATAATCATAAACTCATTAAATGAATAATAAATCCATGCTCGGGAGTTAAGGTGAAAATCATACTAAGTCTTTCCCGAAGGTCATTAAGAACGAACATAGAAGAGTCGCGGGACCCACGGACGGGTGTCAACCCCATCCGAGCCCGCTTATGGAAGTTAGGGGATGTTATGCCTTATGGAATCCCCTACGAAAGTTACGGGGCGATCCGAGCTTGTCTACGAAAGTTACGAGCGTTCGTAGTTTCAGAATCTTGTAAAAGCAAAATTCACAAAACTTTTGAACCTCAATCAAATGAAAACATAAAGACCTTAGTTAGGCTACATTAAGAGAGTAAATCTTTAGAAGCGAATAAGACGCACATATGAGATCGGATCTCGAGAGTGGAGTTACCCCGAGGTTCGTGTCACAACCTAATTAATTCTAGGACATGCCAAAAGAAAGAAAGGATAGGCTTCACATACCTCGTCCGCTCTCAAGCTAAGCCAAACCTCAAGTCTCGGGCACTCCAAGATCTACACAACGCCAATATACCAAACATTAGCTAAACATTTAGGCATTCAATTCCAAACAAACATCAAATTCTACAGAAATTTGGGCAGCATTTCCCCTGTAAATACACCAACCCCGAGATTTCAACTCGGCCAAATTCAACAACAACAACACCAACAACCAAACTACAACAAAAATAATCAATTCAAAATGCATTTTTAATATTAGTAGCTCTTTTACATAATTCAACAACATTCATAATATTCCAATATACTCACTTCAACTACTTACATACAAACCAATATCAACGTTTATACATTCGATTACTAATCCAAAATCATTCAAACAATATTCAAGAACGCTTTAAATAATTCACACAATTTTTCAAACAACCCAAACCATACTCCAACTCACCTGAATTCTTCCCCAAACCCGAGAACAACATAATCAACATCCTTTTCTCCCAAATTCATGAATTACACCAATAAATCCACACATTAACAATGTCACTTCCATAACTACAAAAATTACATAAAATTCACATTAGCTTCCAAATCAACCCATAACCAACACAACATCACTTTGAGTCATTAAACTTGCATTCTTCATCATAGAATCCATAACGACGACAACAAAAATACTAACGACGATTATTCATTCTCAACTACACAAAGGGGGACCTATTCGTCCAACCCCACATACACACATAAAGATGATTTTCATTCCTTTCTTCACACTAAAACAACCAAAACATGCTCACTAGAATTAATTCATTGCTTTCAACACGACATACACACACACGGCCAACACCATATACACGGCCTCAACTTCAACATGATTTCTATCATGAATTTCTTCTATTTTAGCATACTACAACACATATAAACCATTCATAACACATAAAACAAGATTAAAACTCACCTTTCTTCTCCAACTTCTCAACTTGCCTAAAGTTGGCCAAGGATGAAAACGAGTAATCTATCGCTTCTAACAACACTTCCACGTTAATAAGCACCCTTCAATTAATAAGTTTGCTTGAAGAAATAATTTTTTGATGGCTTGATTTTTGGTCTTGATTTTTGCAAGCTATGGCCGAACCCTCTCTTTCTCTCTTCTCCAAATTCTCTTGATTTTTCTAGAAATGTTAAAGTGTGGAAGATGACTTATTAGTCATATTTTTAATACTAAGTATTGACCATCCATGTGGCCATGGCCCACACCAAGGTGGCCGGCCACATGGTGCCTTGTTTTTTTTTTTTTTTTCATATTAATAATGCACTTTCCAAAAATAGCATACTTTCCAAGAATAGAATTATTCCCAAATGTTTCCTTAACATTTTCATTCCAATGAAATCATACACAACTTAAACCTTTAAAACAACCAAAATCTCTACTTCGTATCTCGGGATAGTCTTGTCCCCAACTTATCGTAATTCACTCAAATTGTCCCGTTGTTCAAAATACGGGATATAACATCCTCCCCCCCTTTAGAACATTCGTCCTCGAATGTTAAACTAACCTTACGGGCCTTACAAACAGTTCGAGGGAGTTCTTTTGTAGCTATTACATACAATTCATTTATTGATCAATATAATCAAGTAAAGGATTTAGATTACCTATGGGCACCGGAAATAAGTGAGGATACTTCTTCTTCATCTGTTCCTCAACTTCCCAGGTCATTTCCTCCTGATTGTTGTTCCACCACAGCACCTTAACGGAAGCTACATCCTTGTTCCGCAACCTTCTTTCCTGCCGATCCAATATAGCTATAGGCTGCTCTTCGTAGGATAGTTCCTCCGACTCCGGACATCATGTACGGTGACATATTTCGGAAGTGGTCACCAATGCATTTACGAAGAATAGAAACGTGGAATCCGGTGATCGCTCCCAAATCAGGTGGTAGATCCAATTCATGGCAACTTTGCCTATTCTCCGAATAACCCGATAAGGCCCAATATATCTTGACCGAGCTTCCCTTTCTTGCCGAATCTCATAACACCTCAAGGTGATACCTTCGGAATATCCAATCACAAACCTGGAACTCCAAGTGCCGACGTCGATTATCGGCACACGATTTCTGTCGACTCTGGGCCGCTAATAATCTTTCTCGAATAAGCTTTACTTTGTCTACCGCTTGTGGATCATATATGGACCAATTAATTTTATTTCACCAACATCGAACCAGCCAATCGGTGACCTGCATTTCCTACCATATAAAGCCTCGTACGGTGCCATCTGGATACTGGAGTGGTAGCTATTATTTTAGGCAAATTCAATCATTGGCAAGTGATCATGGGCTACCTCTCGAAATCAATAACACGGGCCCAACTTATCTTCTAGTGTCCGGATAGTAAATCGGCACTCAACCTGGACCGAGGATGAAATCTTTGTGCTAAGACTCACACGGGTCCCCAATCCTTCCCGAAAAGATCTCCCAAATTTAAATGCGGGGCACCTCTGTCGGAGATGATAGATATGGAACTCCGTGGAGTCTTACTACCTCCTTAATATATAATCTGGCATAATCCTCAGCCGAATAAGTAGTCCTGACTGGAAGAAAGTGGGTTGATTTTGTCAGCCTATCAACGATAACCCAGATGGAGTCATATTTCCGTGGAGTGCAAATGAAGTCCATATTAATTACCTCCCACTTCCAAGTCGGAATCTCCATCTCCTCGTAATAATCCATGGCTTCGGTGCTCCCGGGCCGGCAATTTGGGCATTGAGCAACGGACTCGCTATATCCTTTTTCATACCATCCCACCGGGACATCTGAGGTCATGATACATTTTTGTAGCTCCCGAATGAACGTGATAACGGCATAGTGTGCCTCGCCCCTTCGCCGTAACTCGCAACCTCTCGGTCGTCCTCGTGTAATAATACTCCATCCGGTGTAATCTCAAACGGAGTCTTCTCCTTTTCGCGGCCGTGTCCCCGTACCGCAAACGGGATCTTCATATTGGGGCTTTATTTCCTCCGGAATAGAAAGATTCAACAACTTCTCGAACGTGTAAATCCCGGTATCCCCAGTTCGGCCAAACGGACTCCAAGACTTGCCAACCGATGAATTTCACGAACCATTTCTTTCTTTTCGATGGTACGTCCGCAGGTCGTCTATAGATTTACTACGAGTGCATACGCTACCACATTGGCTTTCCCAGGATGTTATAGAATATGGACATCATAATGTTTCAGCAACTCTAACCACCTTCTCTGCCGCAAATTCAGCTCCTTTTGCTTAAAGATATATTGGAAGCTCTTGTGATCGGTATAGATATCAACATGAATGCCATATAAATAGTGTTTCCATATCTTCAAAGCATGAATCACCGCTGCGAGCTCCAGATCATGAGTGGGATAATTCTTTTCATGCTTTTTGAGCTGTCGGGAAGCATATGCTATAACTCTGCCGTGCTGCATCAATACACAACCCAGTCCAACACCGGAAGTATCACAATATATAACATACCCGTCCGGTCCCTCCGGAAGTGTCAGAACTGGAGTTGTAGTCAATTTCTCCTTCAGTAACTGGAAGCTTCGCTCACAGGAATCAGTCCACTGGAACTTGGCTCCCTTCTGAGTTAGCCTTGTTAAAGGCGCTGAAATGGAAGCAAATTTCTCCACAAATCTTCTGTAATAACCAGCCAATCCCAGGAAGCTACGTACCTCGTGGCGTCGTAGGTCCGGGCCAATTCTTCACGCTTCGATCTTCTGGGTATCCACTCGGATGCTGTCAGCTCCAATAATATGCCCCAAGAATGCCACTGATGTCAACCAGAATTCACATTTAGAAAATTTTGCATACAATTTCTGATGTCGGAGTACCCCAAGTACCGTCCTCAAATGATCGGCGTGCTCTTCCTCTGACCGAGAATAAACCAGAATATCATCAATAAATACGATAACGAACATATCCAAGAACGGCCTGAATACCCGATTCATTAGATCCATAAATACCGCTGGAGCATTAGTCAGCCCAAAAGACATCACTTTGAATTCATAATGCCCGTATCGGGTCCTGAATCTTTGTCTTTGGAATATCGGCCTCCCGTACTCGCACCTGGTAGTAGCTGGACCGCAGGTCTATCTTTGAAAAATATTTAGCTCCCTGCAACTGGTCAAACAAATCATCAATCCTGGGGAGGGGGTATTTATTCTTTATGGTTACCTTATTCAACTGCCGATAATCAATACACATTCGCAGCGACCCGTCTTTCTTTCTCACGAACAATACCGGTGCTCCCCAGGGTGACGTGCTGGGTCGGATGAAGCCCTTCTCTAATAGATCTCTCAGCTGCTCTTTCAATTCTTTTAATTCTGCCGGTGTCATTTACTACGACGAGGAATAGATATAGGCTGAGTGTCTGGTAGCACATCTATCGTGAACTCTATCTCCCATTTAGGAGGAAGACCTGGAAGCTCGTCTGGGCATACATCTGGGAATTCATTAACCACTGGGACTGACTGAATAGTCGGTGTTTCAGCTTTTAGATCATGTACGCGAACGTATGATAAATATAGCCTTTTCTGATCATTTTTCTTGCCTTGAGGTATGAAATAAACTTACCCCTCGGCGACGCGTATACCTCGCCCATTCTATAACCGGTTCACCTGGGAATTGAAAGCGGACTACTTTCTTTTGACAATCAACATTAGCATAACACGAAGCCAGCCAGTCCATACCCATAATCACATCGAATTCAGTCATGTCAAGTTCTACCAGATCTGCTTTAGTGCAACGATCACAGATAATTATCGAGCAATCTCTATATACTTGCCTGGCTATAACAGAATCCCCTACCGGTGTAGCTACCTCAATTGGTTCTATTGGTTCAGATTCTATCCCAATTTTATTAGCAACAAGAGGAGAAATATATGATAAAAGTAGCCCGGGTCTATCAATGCATACACGGCTCGCAGAAAACCAATAATGTACACTGTAACCACGTTAGGCCCTCCACCGTCCCCGGAGCATATATGCGGTTCGAAGGACCGCTAAGACTAGACGCATACCGGCCTCCTACCGCGTGCCGTGCGCGCATCACCCCGCGGGGCGATGGCTACCGGTGAAGATGAACCAAAGCCACACAGCAGGGCCGAGCCGCGCCCCCCGATCGCCGAGCTGCGGGCAATCTCTCATCACGTGGCCCCGACGGCCGTAATGTGGCACGGTGAACAGGTGTCGTCTCCCACAATAAGTGAGGTATGGGTGGCCTCGGCGGGTCGTCCGTGCCTCGAAGCCACCGGAGCTCGACCCCGGCTCCCCGAATATCCGGTATCGGGTCTCACACATGTCGAAAACACGCGGCCCCTCGAGAATCCCCGGTAATACCCGGCCGAGCCCTCTTGGGAGGCTGGCTCTGTCATAACTCCCCGCGGTCCGCCCCCGTCGATCACCCCCTTTTGTGCTCCGTACAATATCCATGCCGGCCGAGAAGCCATCGCCCACCCGCGTATAAATATCCAACCCCATAACAAGCGGTGGGCTACCATCGAGGAGCGTATCGGCCAAAGAATCAAACTGACCGCTCGGACGCTAGCCCCTCAAATGTCCTGAACCCGCTCGTCTAGTCTGCGGGGGTAGAAAATGGTCAAGAAGGCCTCCCACGAACTCATCCCATACAGGTGGCGAGCACCTCAGGCGCAATTGGGTACACCGTCGTTTGTCGTGCAGCCGAACAACTCACCGACCGGCGACGCTCACAAGCCGCCGTATGCCGCATCGTCCGATAAACCCCCGAGGGTCCTCTCGGGCTTTGGACCCGAAGAACTCTAGCGGATTATAGGTCAAGAAATAGCGAGCCCCTCCGACCGTCACGTCCGCCCGCACGATCATCCTCTCGCTCCGTGCACTCGCCCGCTATAAGGCGAATCGGGATCGCGTCCCTACATAGCCCTATCCTCCGCCCCCGGCAGATCCTCCGGGGCTTCGGCACTCGAACCTGCGGGGCGGGCGGTGGAGCCGCCCGTACGCTCTTGTCGGCCCGTGCCCTCTGATGGTGATGGGGTGGCCGAGACTGGCCGATCGGGGCACAATCTCCGGCTCAGGCGAACACGAGCCCTGGTAACTCTCTGAGGCCCTACTAGTCTCTCCCGCCGAAAAGACTTGCCCTCGGGCAGCTCGGCCTTTCTCGGAGGCATCCCGAAAACATAGTAGTTCGTTAGAAAGAAGTCATCTAATAATATGGCTCTATCGCACGATCTAAGATCGAAGAAAGATAACATCCTAAATGTCCCGTAGCCAACCGTTTATAGATGTGGTGCACAACACACCGATAAACAAGGACTCTAGACACGGTGAGACATCTCCGGTGAGAACCGCTTTGATACCACTTTTGAGGATGACTGACTAGTGTCCAATTGGACACTCATACGCACTTGACACTCGACTAGCATACTAACTCGCATAAATATAAATAATCACATATGACCTCAGATTAGCGTATAATAGTCCACATATGTCACAAAAGCCGGCGAGGCTGTCATGATGTTCATAGCATATCAGAATAAGCATATGCAGCCGACAAGGCTACCACGGCAGGTAAGATCGCCCAAACATAGAACGTACGAACATGTCTGTACAGGAACAACCATAACCCACATACATGTCTATAGACCTCTAAACAGAACAACAGAATCATATGACGGGACAGGGCCCCGTCGTACCCCACGAATGAATATATACATATGCAATAAAAGTATATATACCAAAATATAGGCTCCGGATGAAGGAGCACTCCCGAGTAGTGCGGCAATAGATGTCCTAGGTGGGTGGATCACCAAGGCCGAGCGTCCGTACACGCGAGCATGAAACGACCCCGAAAGAAAGGGGGTCGAAGACGGAATATGTACCGAGTATGCAAAGCAAGAAATACGAATGAGAATCACAATCGAAACGAAGATACGGAAAATAAGTACAATATGCAAAATGTCAAATATTTAGTTTAAAAACATAAATCATGCATAGGCTCTTAGAACGATGGTCGCCCACTGTCGATGGCGCCATACCACATCATACTCCAGAAGATTTCATATCTCCGAAACCCGACATATCATATCACATCATAACACCGTAACACCCCATAACGCCAAATATACACGGTACCCGGCCAAAGGGGACTCGGCATACCGGACACATCATACTCCGAAATATATCAAAGTGCGCACGAACATAACCGGCCCGGGATCCGGCGAAGGAAGTACTAACCATATGCACGAGAGGAGTCGTGAGTAGCAATATGCATTAAGGTGAAAATCATACGAAGTCTTTCCCGAAGGTCATTAAGAACGAACATAGAAGAATCGCGGGACCCACGAACGGGTGTCAACCCCATCCGAGCCCGCTTATGGAAGTTAGGGGATGTTATGCCTTATGGAATCCCCTACGAAAGTTTCGCGGCGATCCGAGCTTGTCTACGAAAGTTATGAGCGTTCGTAGTTTCGGAATCTTTTAAAAGCAAAATTCTTTTCAAAACTTTTGAACCTGAATCAAATGAAAACATAAAGACCTTAGTTAGGCTACATTAAGAGAGTAAATCTTTAGAAGCGAATAAGACGCACATATGAGCTCGGATCTCGAGAGTGGAGTTACCCAAGGCTCGTGTCACAACCTAATTAATTCTAGGACATGCCAAAAGAAAGAAAGGATAGGCTTCGCATACCTCGTCCGCTATCAAGCTAAGCCAAACCTCAAGTCTCGGGCACTCCAAGATCTACATAACGCCAGTATACCAAACATTATCTAAACATTTAGGCATTCAATTCCAAACAAACATCAAATTCTACAGAAATTTAGGCAGCATTTCCCCTGTAAATACACCAACCCTGAGATTTCAACTCGGCCAAATTCAACAACAACAACACCAACAACCAAACTACAACATCAATAATCAATTCAAAATGCATTTTTAATATTAGTAGCTCTTTTACATAATTAAACAACATTCATAATATGCCAATATACGCACTTCAACTACTTACATACAAACCAATATCAACGTTTATACATTCGATTACTAATCCAAAACCATTCAAACAATATTCAAGAACGCTTTAAACAATTCACACAATTTTTCAAACAACCCAAACCATACTCCAACTCACCCGAATTCTTCCCCAAACCCGAGAACAACATAATCCACATCCTTTTCTCCCAAATTCATGAATTACACCAATAAATCCACTCATTAACAATGTCACTTCCATAACTACAAAAATTACATAAAATTCGCATTAACTTCCAAATCAACCCATAACCAACACAACATCACTTTGAGTCATTAAACTTGCATTCTTCATCATAGAATCCATAACGACGACAACAAAAATACTAACGACGATTATTCATTCTCAACTACACAAAAGGGGACCTATTCGGCCAACCCCACATACACACATAAAGATGATTTTCATTCCTTTCTTCACACTACAACAACCAAAACATGCTAACTAGAATTAATTCATTGCTTTCAACACAACATACACACACACACTACCAACACCATATACACGGCCTCAACTTCAACATGATTTCTATCATGGATTTCTTCCATTTTAGCATACTATAACACATATAAACCATGCATAACACATAAAATAAGATTAAAACTCACCTTTCTTCTCCCACTTCTCAACTTGCCTAAAGTTGGCCAAGGATGAAAACGAGTAATCTATCGCTTCTAACAACACTTCCACGTTAATAAGCACCCTTCAATTAGTAAGTTTGCTTGAAGAAATAATTTCTTGATGGCTTGATTTTTGGTCTTGATTTTTGCAAGCTATGGCCGAACCCTCTCTTTCTCTCTTCTCCAATTTCTCTTGATTTTTCTAGAAATATTGAAGTGTGGAAGATGACTTATTAGTCATCTTTTTAATACTAAGTATTGACCATCCATGTGGCCATGGCCCACACCAAGGTGGCCGGCCACATGGTGCCTTATTTTTTTTTTTTTTTTTTTTTTTCATATTAATAATGCACTTTCCAAAAATAACATACTTTCCAATAATAGAATTATTCCCAAATGTTTCCTTAACATTTTCATTCCAATGAAATCATACACAACTTAAACCTTTAAAACAACCAAAATCTCTACTTCGTATCTCGGGATAGTCTTGTCCCCAACTTATCGTAATTCACTCAAATTGTCCCGTTGTTCAAAATACGGGATATAACATTCATGCTGCTTGATAAAGAATAGATATTATCCCACAGTTCCAATCTATCCACAGCATCACACTTTACATACACTACGGTAGTGATTAAAATTTTGCCACTGTCAAGGAAAGTAAGCTTGAGAGTAACCTGCTATAGAGTTCATCAATACTTCCACCTCAGTGCCATCTTTAACAAAAACCATATTTTACCATTGCAGTTAAAGCCAGCCACCTGCATACCCAATCTCCTTTTATATTTGTCAATGTGTCTAGAATCTTGAAAAGACTCCATGAATGCTATCAGGAAGAATTTATGATGTCTATGCAACATCTGAACTCTATGAAAATACTTCTGAGTATTCACAGATCTTATGTTCCAAAAGAATTCCTTCATCATTAGGAACTTTACTTAGAACTTGCACCCCTCTTTAGTAGAATCCTGGATGGTTGTTCTCTAATTTTCTTACTTGCACCGATGTTTCTTTTAGAAGCTGATCTAGTAACCACCAATTCAGCATCAAGCTTTCCCTTCCTCCCTTTCTTATTACCTTTAGAATTCTCATGTGATCCTACACACTCCTCTAATATTAGATTACTCTCAGCTTTCTTGACATCTAAACTGATTACATCTTGCAAATCAGTAAAACAACATTTATTCTCTAAATCCTACAAATTATGTTACACCAAATCATGTAATTCTTTGTTAGGAGAATATTTCTTCTGTGTAGGTATAACATTAGAACTATCCTTCAGAATTAGATCTTGAGCAGAAGCCTCAAGAACCATAGAAACATTCTTACTTGGAAAGCAACCAATAACAATTTTACCTTCATTCTCTAAGCTAATCGAATACTTTCCAATCTCACCTTGAATATCCTTATTAGAGACTTCATTCACATTCAGATTACCAGCTTGAATACATTCAGACATCTAATTCTCCTGGAAAATGTTACACCTCGAAAAATTTCATGTCGTCATGTGGTAGATAGACTAACGTAGGGTAAGATGTATATGATGTCCCTAAAAGTATGAATGGGTACTTAAAAATTCTAATTAAGATTCCAAAGACATTCGAGGCAAAAGAAGAAAGTTCGTTGAAGAATGTAAAGTATGAGTCGTGCTTTGAAAAGGGTTTGCAAAGTACCGAGCTAATGTTGATTTAATAATATCTTGAGGAAAAGTTATAACACTCCTAGATGGTTGATGAAGTGTTAAACAAGTGCTAAGAAGGTTCCATAAGGATTGGAGATCAAATGAATTGACGAGACTAACTTCAGAAAAAAGGGGTTTATACGACCATTACTGCGGTTCATTAAAT